>NW_026613801.1:25000-35884 GCF_903798145.1 Danio aesculapii | reverse complement strand
GGCGGTCATTCAATTGACATCAACTTGAGGGCTTCCATAGCAACTGTATATCAAAAACTTTAACCACGCCCCTTGTACAGTTTGCTACAAGCCCTGCTCATTATTCAGTTTCAGTTGGAAGTACATCAACATTCATTCATTTTCTTTTCAGCTTAGTCCCATTATTAATTAGGAATTGCCACAGCGGAATGAACCGGCAACTCATCCAACATATGTTAAACGCAGCGAATGCCCTTCCAGCTGCAACCCATCATTGGGAAACACCCATACACTCTTGCATTCACACACATACACTACCAATTTAGTTTATTCAATTCACCTGTACCGGATGTGTTTTGTCTGTGGGGGAAACCAGAGCACCTGGAGGAAACCCACGCCAACACGGGGAGAACATGCAAACCCCACACAGAAATGCCTCCTGACCCAGCCGGGGCTCAAACCAGCGACCTTCTTGCTGTTAAGGTGATCGTGCCACCCACTGCACAATGTTGCCAGATGTAGCTGACTGGTTCCAGCCCAAAAAAAATTCACGCTAAGTGAAAAAAATCACGCTAAGTGGAGGGGGGGGGGGGAGTGACTACGGGCCCCATGTTACATATCCGCCCATGGCATTTTACACCCACACAATCGTGTTCAAAACTTCCGAATTTGGCAACACTGCCACTGCACCATCTTGACGCCCAGTACATCAACATACTGAAAAAATGTCTCTGCAACTTTCGCTACATGCAGACTTTAACATTAAAGGGCACATAGTTTACCTCTTTTTTATGATTTAATAATAATATTATGGTTCTTGTGAGTGTGCCAGTTTAGGTTCAGTTCAAAACACAATTCAGATTTCTTTATTATAATGTGTTAAAAAGTGTCATGTTGGGGGCGTGTCCACAGTTCGCTGATTTAGGGGTTTGTTGCTTCACATGTAGACTAGTTTCGGCTTCCCGCCCAACGTAACAAGGGGGCGGGGCCATGAGCTCACCCGCTCTGTGTTTGCAACACAGACAAGCAGACTGAGAGTATCCGCATTCAGTCGTACATGTACGACTCGGACACAGACCAAGCAGAGAGTACAAAATCATATGTGTCTTTCTACAGTTTTACAGGCAACTGTGTGCTAGTTTCAAGAGCCGAGCTTGTACACAGAAACTAATAACCACGCACTCTGAATTAACTTTGACTGAGGCACCGGATGCGCCGCTCGAAGCCGGGACACGGCACACCAGACACTCTCTGTGGCGCGGCAGAAACATGAAGTGTCCCGAATCGTCGCGCCACGCATTTTTGAATTCTAAACATAGGTTTCTATCAGGGTACACACAACAGCAATTCAAGTCTGCAGCGGTCCGCGGTGCCCAGCCGTCGACTTGAGTGTACCCTGATAGAAACCTATGTTTAGAATTCTAAAACGCATGCTAGTTAAGATCACAGGGAGCTTCTGGGATCGCGACAAATGCAAACGGCTGAAGTATAAGGTAGACTCAATGAGAAGTACACATGTTTGCAAACCTACCTAAAGATACAACCAATAATTCTGATTAGAGCGATAATGTGGAGAATATTGATCTTGTGTTGAGCCCAATGAGCCTTGCATCTAAAAATAGAGCTAGGGTGTTCCTTTAGTGATATCGCTTCGACTCACGCTGAAAATGGCGGACGTGAATCAACAAACTGAGGATATAATGATGCGCCTGTCAACTCCTACGTAAAGTTGCGGTCGGTTTGAAAACCGCTCCAATTGGTCCATCGTTTTTTATGTTGTTAAATTGAAAAAAAAGCACTGGGTGTGTTTATATCACCCCAATATAATGGTCTATACACCATACATGCACACATGTCTGTCCAAACAGCTTGAAAAGTAGATTTTTTACCATAGGTGCCCTTTAAAGATATTTAAATTACATGATTGTTCATTATTTTTGAATGTCCGTTAATAAATGAACTAATGGAACCTTACAATTTTACTGAGTACCTAATGTTACTAATGATAGCGAACGAGAGCTTACTAAGCATGAGTAAAATGTTATCATCCTCATCATTTTGCATTGAATAGATAAACCTTCTGGTTTAACAGGTCCACTGTAACAACATGTACACATGGGGAGTGAAGATGTTCCGACAGGCCGTGTGTTCCTTCCGTTCGGATGCAGACTGGGAGCCCAATCCTGTGTTTTTTAAGCCGAAAGCAGACAGCATCAGTCCAAGTGCTCGCTTTGTCACTGTTGCTCTTGGCAACCGCATGGCCAGCGCAATTAGGTGCCGTTTTGCATTCAGCGACATCTGGATGATGTTCAGTGAAATTGCTTTCCAGTCAGGTAATAGTGGTACATTCACTGTGTGTTCTGTCTTTGCTCTTTCATGGGTCATTTTAGCATATTAATAGCCTTTAAATTAATTCAAAATGCCTTTCACCGAATTTATTCACTTTTCAGATACTGCAGTGTACAACACCTCTCTTGTTCCTCGCAAACGTAACCAAGCTCCAGGTATTTACCATGTAAACATTGAATTGTACATAATGTATACAGCGCTGTCGTGTTGTGCTTCTGGTTGTTGTGTTTGTATTATGAATGTGCAGTCAACAGTACCACCTAGTGTTCATTACCGCTAATGACCATATACGGTGCTCAGCGAAAATTAATGTGTCCATTTCTCAGTGACTGTAGGCAATTGTTTTGAGGACATTTAGACAAAATGGTTTTATTAAACAGTTATATCCATTAAAATAAGGGTTTGGTCACAAAACATATTTAGGCATAGAAAGACCATATTGTATACATGCACATGCGTTAATTAGGTTAACTGGGCAGGTTAGGGTAATTAGGCAAGTTATTGTATAATGCTGGTTTGTTCTGTAGACTTTAAGGGGTTAATAATATTGTCCATAAAATGGTGTTTAAAAAATTTAAAACTGCTTTTATTCTAGTCGAAATGAAACATGAAAGACTTTCTCCAGAAGCAAAAATATTATCAGACATACTGTGAAAATTTCTTTGCTCTGCTAAACATCCTTTGGGAATTATTTAAAAAAGAGAAAAAAATTCAAAGAGGGGCTAATAATTCTGACTTCAACTTTCTCTCTCTCTCTCTGTCTCTCTCTAAATATATATATATATATATATATATATATATATATATATATATATATATATATATTTTTTTTTTTTTTTTTTTTTTAATTAATTTTTTTATTTTATTCAGGCCCAATCCCAATTCTATTGTTGTACCCCTTCCCCTTAAAGCTTTTTAAAACCGAGTTTTAGCCCTTAAAACCGAGTGTAAAGGGGAAGGGCTTCAAAATTTACCACTAAGAAGTGGGACAGCACTAAAGTACCTGCACACATCATCATATGTCATCGTGGTCTCATGCTTCATATGAGATCAGATAATGGTAACTGCAGTAGTTATTCCAGTTGTGCTATTTTTTTGGTATTTTTTTCAGGAAAACAATGAAGGCGTATATTGTTATAACAATCTAATGTGGCAATAAGATCGGAACTGTACTGTGCATTTACACAGTGGCCATATTCATCTATGTAAATACACCAAAACAACATTAACATTATAGCAGACACTGTAAAAAGCTCATTCCCAGCCACTAGACTTTTCTGACTGGGGATTTGAGTGTCATCGAGTGACAGAATGTTGTGGGACTGCTGTACAGTGGTTATTATTATGGATTATAGATAGCAAAATTTAGCACTATTTATTTTAGCGTTTTTTTTTTTTTTTATAAAAGCATGACGGTAATACACAAACGCAGTTATAAATATATTAAAACATATGCTAATTTGTTGTAAAAGTTTATAATAATGACCAAATAATACTAATTTGCGGATCTCTTCTGGGTGTAACTATCCTGCTGTTGTGGCTGGTGTATTCTGGGAAATTTTCGTACCCCTTGATTTCGAGTGTGGTCCTCAAAAATCTTCATTTGAAGGGCTATTCACCTCTTCCCCTTAGCCCTACTCAAGGGATGTCAAACTCAATTTATGGAGGGCCACAGCTCTGCACAGTTTAGTTCCAACCCTAAGTAAACACACCTGATCAAACTAATTGAGTCCTTCAGGCTTGTTTGAAACCTTCAGGTAAGTGTGTTGGAGCAGTCCCTTTAATAATCCAGGGTCGCCACCGTGGAATGGACCACCAACTTATCCAGCACATGTTTTACGCAGCGGATGCCCTTCCAGCTGCAACCCATCTCTGGGAAACATACACGCTCATACACTACGGACAATTTAGCCTACCCAATTCACCTGTACCGCATGTCTTTGGACTTGTGGGGGAAACTAGAGCACCCAGAGGTTGCTCCACACAGAAACCACACAACCTTCTTGCTGTGAGGTGACAGCACTACCTACTGCGCCACTGCGTCGCCCCCAAGAAATTATATGTACCCACATTAGCCCAAGACTAGATTTGATTGGTGGTCCGTTTGCCAGATGTTAAATCCCAGAACCAATAATAATACAAATTCAAACTATAAGCAATCATGTATTGCAGTATAATATAATGCAGCAATATAGTAAAATGGCAATAAATGGATGCCGTTTGACACAAAAAGTCAAATTCTGTTTCTCTGAACAATTAAATTGTGTGTTTTTTTATGTCAGTGGATGATCCCACCCACAAGATTGATGACAGCAACACAAGAATCCTTATCGGCTGTTTGGTGGCCATTATTGCCATTCTGTTGGCCATCATAATAATCATACTATGGCGGCAGGTCTGGCAGAAGATGATTGAGAAGGTAAGATATTTTTGTTTAGGATTTGCTCAAGTAAAATGTAGTAATAAATGTAGAATACTTTTCAGTCTTCACTACATGTTACTGCAGCAAACAATAACATTAAAGGAATATTTTACTCCAAAAAAATGAAAATGTTTGTCATCATTTACTAATCCTTTACTTGTTTCAAACCCTTATGAGCTTCCTGCTTTGATTGAACACAAAAGAAGATATTTTGAAGAAAGTCGTAAACCTGTAACCATTGACTTCCATTGTGTTTGCATGTAAGTTATTGGTTACAGGATTTCAGCTTTCTTCAAAATAACTTCCTTTTTGCTCAACAGAAAAAACTCAACGGTTTGAAACCACTTGAGGGAGAGTAAATAGTGAGTACATTTTCATTTTTAGGTGAACTATCTCTTTAACTATAGTGAATTGAAAAACTGTAGTACTGTAAATAGCCTACTGTAGTATTTATAATTGATACTAAAGTAAACTAGGACTAGTAACTAAAAGTAAGAACTAGTACTGTAAAGTAATACTGTCTCATATTGTAGTATTTAGTATAGTATTTAGCTTGTTTAAGTGTTCCTTGTTAATGTATGTGTCTCATACTATAGAAAGAACTGTTGTGATAAACAGGATTTTAAAAGCACTCATATTATTTTGCTGCTTGTTCAAACTGCATATTTAGAATTAGCAATTTAATTATTTTATGTTCCATCCACCTAATTTGTTAAGTTAACTTAATTGATACAGTTGAAACCAGAAGTTTACATACACTGTACAAAAAGGCACATGAGCATTAAAAAAAAAAGTCAGATGTTAATGTGACTAAACTTTTTGTCTTTTAGGTAAGTTAGGATTATCAAATTTGTTTCTGTTATGCTTAATAGCAGAATAATGAAAGATATTTTTTGAGAAATTGTTATAACTTTCTTGAAAGTCAAAAGTTTACATACAATAAGATTATTATGCCTCTGAAAAAGCTCAGATGATGGTGTCAAGGTTTTGGAAGTTTCTGATTGGCTAACTGACAACATTTAAGTTAATTGGAGGCACAACTGTAGAGTAGTATTTAGGGAAAACCTCAGACACACTGCTTCCTTGTGTGACAACATGGGAAAATCAACACAAAAAAAAGCCAGATTACAATTTGCCAAATTACACTGGGAAAAAGAATAATTGTTGGAGACATTTTCTGTGGTCTGATGGAACTAAGATTGAACTGTTTGGCCATAATGACCAGTGGACAAAGGGGAAAGCTTACAAGCCTAGGAACACCATCCCAACTGTGAAGTTTGGGGGTGGCAGCATCATGTTGTGGGTCTGTTTTGCTGCAGGAGGGACTGGTCCACTTCACAGCATTGATGGCATCATGAAGAAAGAACATTATGTAGAAATACTGAAGCAACATCTCAAGACATCAGCCAGGAAATCAAAACTTGGCAACAAATGGGTCTTCTAAACAGACCATGACCCTAAGCGCACTGCCAAATTAGTTATTAGTATTATTATTAGTTATTAGTTATTTTTAGTAATGCGCTTTAAGGACAACCAAGTGAATGTTTTGGAGTGGCCATCACAAAGCCCTGTCCTCAATCCTATAGAAAATGTGTGGGTGGAGTTGAAAAAGCTTGTGCGAGCAAGACAGCCTACAAATCTGACTCGGTTACATCAATTCTGTCAGGAGGAATGGGCTAAAATTCCTTCAAACTATTGTGAGAAGGTTGTGGAAGAGTACCCAAAACATTTGACCAAAGTTATACAGTTTAAAAGCAAAGCTAAAAAAAAAAAATACCAAGGAAATGTATGAAAACTTTTGACTGTCTAGAAATTACAAAAAAATTCTCAAAAAAAAAAAATTCTCTCATTATTTTGGCATTTAGCAAATGTAAATCATTTAGGTAATCCTAACGGACCTAAAATAGTAAACGTTTAGTATGATTTAACACCAGACATTTTTTTAGAGTGTATGTAAACTTCTGGTTTCAACTGTATGTGTTGGGATAACATGAATGAAGTGTGTGGAATCCTGCATTTCTTACAGTGAGGTTCACTACAGTATATGGAAAACAGTTGCTAATGTGAACAGTATGTTTGTGTACATTCTAATGTATAGAAAGGATTTAAAATAATTGCTTTAAAATTTTAATATCAAATCCACCAAAACATGGCTTCAAATGTTATAAGGTTATATCTAAAATTCCCCTGAATAGGTCATATATTTCCTTATAGGCGCACCCCAAACTGTAAACGTCATCACACATAAAGTATAATATATTTAAAGAAAATTTACTACAGTAATTAATTTGGTATTTTGTTTATTTCACTTCAGTAGTTACCATATTACCACACCATTGCAATTGTATAATACGTTTACTATTGTAATGTTCAAAAACACTGCAGTTTTTACAACAGGAAATGTACTAGATGTTTTGGTAACAGTTTAAGTAACAATTCGCACCATTTACTCCAGGCTTATTAGATGTCTATTATTAAGATATTAATTATTTATTAGCACTATAAAGAATGATCTTATTCTATATCCCTAATCCTAGCCAAAACCTAAACCCATCTAATACCTTACTAACTATTAATTATTGTGCTAAAAGTCTTAGTAATGGTTTGTTATTAACATGAATTGTATATTAAAACAAAGCATGACTGATGTTTTATATGAAATGTACTCTGGAAATTCTATGGTATTCTTTTCATATGGGGTAGTATAACATGTTAAAATAAAACAAATCAAAATATGTCCTTAAAAACTAGCTGAAATTTGTATTTTTATGTATTTAATTACAGATAAAGCACTTTTTTTAGGGGTAATTCACTAAAATAATTGTGCTGTCAGCTTGTTGTTGTTATTGTGATGTTTATTTACATTGATTTACTGTAGGCCTCTCGACGTATGCTGGACGATGAGCTGGCCGTGCGTCTGTCTGTTCAGAGAGAGGCATTTGTCCACCGCAGCTCTTCTCTGTCCAGCGACGTTGAATCCACTTCAACATACGAGCGCATTTTCCCCATGGGATCCGACTATCAGGAGCCTTCACAACTTTTACGGAAGCTACCAGAATTCCAGGCTATGGAAAACCTTGGTTAGAGCTGTTCAGTATCATGATTCTAACACTAAATTATGATATTACAATAATTTTTATGCACTCTCATGTCTTTTTAATTTTAAAAGCAATGTAAAAAAGGGTGTAAAATGACAGCTTATACACTAAAAAATTACTTTTTGTTTTGTTGGTGCTACTTACTTAAAATGAGTTAAAACAACACAATTCTTTCACGGATTGTGTTGGGAAGTAATTGTGTGGAACCCAGCATTTTTTAAGTTTAGTGGTTTATTTTTTAACTTGTGGTAAAATATCCATAAAATAGCTTAGTTTTTATAAGCAGATTAAAGTGTCGAAGAATCCTGAAAAAAAATCTTAATAAATAAATTTTAATAACTATTTTATATTTAAAGTTATTAGTAAGTAATACATTTATGGTAACTAATAGTGGTGTTACGGATCACAAATCTCACAGTTCGGATCAGATTATGGGTTTTTTTGTTACGGATCAGACCATTTTTCGGATCAACCAAAAAAGGCAGGAGACAAATGCAATTTGTTTTCCATTTATTGCAAAAACATATTTTAAAAAATTTATTTAAAATAAAATTAAGAAATAACCAAGTGAATAAAAACAAATAGTACAATAATCAGTACTGTGAAAAATTCACTGTTACTACTGATAATGCCAAATGTAGAAATCTAACATTATCATTTGTTCAATATTTATTTTAATCTAATACATGATTCAGTTATTCACTCACAAAACTTCATGTTTCATTGCTAGATGGATGCTTTTTGAATTATTCAGTGGCATATTTTTGAAGGCTGGTTGTCCCCACCTATTGGTTAAATAATGTAATTGCTGCCTACAATTTTCATTTTTGAGCGTAAAGATAATTGCATATGATGGTCATTTTAATCTTTACCATAAACATCAGTGGTTTTATCTAAACTATAAACAGTTATTCCATTACTTCTGTGTTATTTAACTGTTTGCAACTAACTCAAAAGACAATCTCTTTCTTGATTTTTTTTTTTTTTTGCATTTTTCAAATGCAGATTTAAATGCAGCGATTCGGAGGAATTATAAACCTATGCAAATCATCATCATCATTTATAATTTATGTTGCGTGGGTGTTGAGATCCCGATCTTTTAATAGTTAATCGTGCTTACACTGAATTCATTAATGCAGGCTAAACAAGTAGTGACAAAAAACACCTTTAATAACCTAAGCCCAGCACATACCGAATAACCTACCACAACGTCTTCTGTCATCTTTATATTTTACACATATTTTACATGTGATTTTCATGACGCTAGAGACGATCTCCCCCAAAAAAATGTATCAATTCACAGGTCACGTGTGTTTTCTTTCCTGGTTCCTTTATCCTCGCACTGCAGATGGTTTGTTAAACTGTTTTCTCGCTAGTGAAGTGTTCAGTTTTTCTACTTACAAAGTCCGCCATGTAAATAGCAAATTCGCCAAGGCGCGACGCAACGGGAGATGAGACTCTGATTGGTTTAATGCACGTTATGCTCAAAACACACCTATAACTCATTGAGAGAATAAGCACAACCGTGTTAGACCATGCGCCAGGGCGCAAAGCATATTAGAATATGCAAAAGTGGATTCCGACACACCCTTAATGCTTTAACGCCATGTGCTTTGAAAATAACTATTTAGCAAAGTTATTTTTCTCACTTCCCATAATGTCTTAATTAAACCCAAGCAAAAATATTAGTTAAACTTAGATATTTTTTCTCTTCCAACATTTGTTTATTGGCATTTGTAAAGTGTAAAACATTTCAAATCCTACCGCCCTCCAAAAAGATGACATAATTTTCAGTTTGGTTGAACTATCTCTTTAACAACATAACCTATGGGTGTTGATTTGCTTGTGTTCCAGCGATGATCGATGGTGCTTCTGAACCCTCTCCAGCTCAGGGTACAGATGAAGCTCCACACTACGCAGAGGCAGACATCACTGGAGCTCACAGCTACCGCGTCACTGTGGTCAACATGCCTTTATCTCCTGGAAGAGACGGAGCTCTGGAGGAGTTTCCCAGGGACAGACTGACCTTCAAAGAGAAGCTTGGAGAAGGACAGTTTGGAGAGGTACTGTATGCAAACACTGTCTTCAGCAATAAGGGATCACTTTTGTTTTTTTGTTTGTTTGTTTCTTTCTGTCTGTCTTTCTCCCTGTTTTTTGGTCTTTCAATTCAATTCAATTCAATTCACCTTTATTTGTATAGCGCTTTTACAATGTAGATTTTGTCAAAGTAGCTTCACATAGAAAAATTGAAACCGTGTCAGTTCAGTTTGTAGTGTTTTAAGTTCAGTTCAGTTTAGCTCAGTTCAGTGTGGTTTAATATTTACTACTGAGAGTCCAAACACTGAAGAGCAAATCCATCGATGCGCAGCTCTACAGATCCCGAACCATGCAAGCCAGTGGCAACAGCAGCGAGGAAAAAACGTCACCAATTGCCGAAAGTGAAAAATGAAAAAAAAAAACTCAGAGAAACCAGGCTCAGTTGGGCATTCTTCTGTGGCCAACCGTCTTGTGTAGAGCAGCAGTCTAGGCGCTGTTGAAGCTGGATGTAAGCGAGACTTGTCTGTCCCTGGAGCATCACAGGAATCAGTCTCATGCTCTCCAATCTCCATGACCACCACAGCAGCTCAGCTCAGGATACGGCCTGGTCCAGGATTATGGAAACCTTGGGATCATCTCGTCGCTGGTCTTGAATCCCATCAGTGGCTCTGCATAGACTCTGGGGGCCTCGGAAAGAGCATCCCCAAGTGGAAATAGAGAATAAAGAGAATAATTAGCGTAGCTGCTGTTCATAGTGTATATAAACAAGATGCAGAAACCTGTGTGGAGCACATTCATGTATCATACTGCTAAGTGATGCACTGAGTGTATGCTTTACTAAAGAGATAGGTCTTTAATCTAGTTTTGAATTGGGAGAGTGTGTCTGAGCCTCTGACATTATCAGGAAGGCTATTCCAGAGTTTAGGAGCCATAAATGAGAAGGCTTGACCTCCTTTACTCGATTTTGCTATTCTAGGTACTACCAGAAGCCCTGAGTTT
>NW_026613801.1:12500-20000 GCF_903798145.1 Danio aesculapii | reverse complement strand
AACACTCAAAACACAGAAACAAATGGTCAGACTTAATTATAGAGCAAAGAATAACAATGTGCGCTAACAAAATAAACATTGTAAATTTTGATGAAGTCTTGTAAACAAAAGGTTTATTTGCATTGCTGGGTTATAGGTTTGGGACAGTGGGTTATTTCCGGGACAGAGTGGGTCATCAGCATATGTAAACATACTTAATGACATTTGTATTGAACGGAATCATCACTGAACTAACTTCAACCAGCACTCTGTGTTGACCTGAATGTGCCTACACTGCAAAAAACAGATGCTTTTCTTACTTTGAGTTTATGGCTTGTATCTAGTCCAAATATCTCAAAAAAATACTTAAATCAAGAAGCATTTTCTTCGCAAGCAAGAATTTGTCTAGTTTTAAGAAGTAATATGTCAAAATTGAGTGAACTGTTCCTTAAAGGGCACATAGTTTACCTCTTTTTTATGATTTAATATTAATATTATGGTTCTTGTGAGTGTGCCAGTTTAGGTTCAGTTTAAAACACAATTCAGATTTTTTTATTATAATGTGTTAAAAAGTGTCATGTTGGGGGCGTGTCCACAGTTCGCTGATTTAGGGGTGTGTTGCTTCACATGTAAATTAGTTTCGGCTTCCCGCCCAACGTAACAAAGGGGCGAGGTCATGAGCTCACCCGCTCTGCGTTTCCAACAGAGTCTGACAGGCAGACTGAGAGAGGGAGCAGGAGGAGAGGATCCGCATTCAGTCGTACATGTACGACTCGGACACAGACCAAGCAGAGAGTACAAAATCATATGTGTCTTTGTACAGTTTTACAGCCAACTGTGTGCTAGTTTCAAGTGCCGAGCTTGTACACAGAAACTAATAACCACGCACACTGAATTAACTTTGACTGAGGCACCGGATGCGCCGCTTGAAGCCGCGACACGGCACACCAGACACTCTCTGTGGCGCGGCAGAAACATGAAGTGTCCCGAATCGTCGCGCCACGCATTTTTGAATTCTAAACATAGGTTTCTGCAGCGGTCCGCGGCGCCCAGCCGTCGACTTGAGTGTACCCTGATAGAAACCTATGTTTAGAATTCTAAAACGCATGCTAGTTAAGATCACAGGGAGCTTCTGGGATCGCGAGAAATGCAAACGGCTGAATGAGAAGTACACATGTTTGCAAACCTACCTAAAGATACAACCAATAATTCCGATTAGAGCGATAATGTGGAGAATATTGATCTTGTGTTGAGCCCAATGAGCCTTGCATCTAAAAAATAGAGCTAGGGTGTTCCTTTAGTGATATCGCTTCGACTCACGCTGAAAATGGCGGACGTGAATCAACAAACTGAGGATATGATGACGCGCCTGTCAATCAATATTGGTGGGCGGGGGGACCGCTCTCCTACGTAAAGTTGCGGTCGGTTTGAAAACCGCTCCAATTGGTCCACCGTTTTTTATGCTGTTAAATAGAAAAAAAAGCACTGGGTGTGCTTATATCACCCCATTATGACAGTCTATACACCATACATGCACAAATGTCTGTCTAAACAGCTTAAAAAGTAGATTTTTTTACCATAGGTGCCCTTTAAAATAAGCAAAATAATCTTATTGCAGAGTATCCGCGAGGTCTTAAAAAGTATTAAAATGTCTTAAATTTTAAAAACACCTTAAATTCACTGCAATGTTGTGTTGTAGATCTTAAATATTTTTAAACGGGTCTTAATTTTCCTTTGTTTACGTAAAGCTACCCAATCGATCCAAAACACCAACAACACATCTCAATAAAAATTTTTGCAAAACTACTCATAACTAATATTAAAACTGTAGTCCGTTGTTCAAATATTTAGTTTTTAAAGATTTTTTTAAAGTTATGTTGAACAAAAATGTATGTTTACAACTAAGGTCTGCTTGCTTTGACACATTATTTAAAATTTCTGCTGAGCCATTAAAAAAACCCTTAGCATCTAGCCCTATATAATTTAGAAATTTCAGTCTTCATTGTCTTAAAAAGTCTTAAATTTGACTTGGTGAAACCTGCAGAAACCCTGTATTGCTATTTCGATATTTCTTTACCCCATTGGCAAATTATTTTGCTTGTGTTCAGGAAAAACTTATAATTGTGACATATTTGAAAACAAAACAAAAATACTTTTTTTACTGCTTGTTTTTTTACTTACCAATTATTAGCTATTTGGACGAGAAACAAATCGAAAACTCCTTTGTTTGAGTATTTTTGCAGTGTAATAAAACTGCACTGATGAAACTTCATGCCCGATTTACAATTATTAATTACTGTTTTCTTTGCGAAGCTGCTTTGACACAGAAAGATTTATTGCCAGGTATATTTACACGTACAAGGGATTTGTTTTTATGGCAAAAAGCTTCCACAGTGAAATAGAATGACAGTGACAGGACAAAAACACAAATAAACAGTGGTATTAAAGGGCACCTCTAATGAAAATAACATTTCTAAGCTGTTTGGACAGAACTGTGTGTAGGTATAGTGTGTCCACAGTCATATCGGAGTGATACACAATACACAATAAGTCTCTTTTTTTTTATTTCCTGACATTAAAATATTCCAAATCCTTCCCATTTTGAGGCCCACCGCAACATGATGTATTAGTGCGTTTTTCCCGCCCAACGGATTGATTGACAAACGCCTATTAACATGTCTCTGTGGTAACGCTTATATTCATATCCACAAGACAGGACTTAAAAGATCTGTTCAGCTCTCTGTGATCAGCAGCACCTCGAGACTGAATTTAAAACGTTTTTAAAACAGTGCATGTTTGTAATAAATACAGTAAAACTGCATCATAATGCACCACAGCTGCATGTCAGAACAATTCTAAAAAAAGACGCTTCAATCCCGGATGTTAAATCAGGTTTATTTCGTACAATAACAAAATGGACGTCCAAACAGCAGTGGATATTAACCTGTATCCTGTCACATTTGCTGTGCAAAAACAGTACAAAGCTAAACGTGTGTTCTTACTGTAGTAAGGGAGATCTGCTTTATTCTTGTCGGTCACTGTGCTGTTTATCTACGTGAAACCTACATGCATCAGAGCAATACAAACAGGGGTCTGTTCTTCGTACGGTGAAGAACGGTGATTTGAAGCTTCACAAAAGTTGCAGACACCTTTACCAATATCAGAATTAATTTAAACATTAGTTATTCTTTACACTGATTAAATAATCGGCTAATAATATTACTATGGCTACAATAATAAAGAAAATCTGCTCTAACTGTAAAACTAAATAAATTGCTAAATACTCGACACATGAAAGGGTAAAGCCTTTAGTTCACAACAAAGGTGGAAAGTTATAGCGTGTCATTTTACAAACCGTTTACTACAAATTTTATGTAATTTTGCTCACATGGATAATTAAATATTAATCAGATGATGTCATTATGCTGCTGTTCCATCAGCCAATCGTTGCATTGCTGATCATAATTTCGAGGATCGATAGATCTGTCCTTCACAACACGCGGCGATCTCAGATCAGTTCATCCTGACATTTTAATCTGATTCGCGAACTTGTTTGAAGGACCAAATTAGCCAGAGATCTATGGAGAGAGATTAGACTCAATAATAATTCACGCAAAAGACACGATGTACACATGCGTAGCCAAATTCACATACGTAAAATATTTATTTATACTTACAAAAACAATTCACATGCACAAAATCAAAATACATTTTCATAAAATACGTTTCACAAATGCAAAACACCATTTGCAAATATATAAGAGTGTACAAAAAGTTTTGAATGTTTAAAATTCACGAGTTCATCCTGAATGAGAATGTGCAAATCCCCTCTCACGTACGACTCACCCTGAATACGAGTGTGCATTTTTGAGACTTTCCTGTCAGCACACACCTCCCACGTGAGTCACTCGTGCCCTGTAGCCAATAAGATGCGAGCTTACTGTTCAACCAATCACAACTCCCTGAGAACGCGGGAATGACCGAAGCGCTTCACTGTGCGCACCATTTGCGCAGTCGGATTTAATTAACGGAGATGATCCTCTAAGAAGAATAGACTTAACACAAGCACTTTTCTATTGAGTTACTGGAAATACACTCAGATTCTACTATAAAAAGCGTATACACAAACTAGTAGGAAATAGTATTGACTTACAGGAGTATCCGCCATGTTGGTTAGAGGAACAGACTGCGCAAAAGGAGCGCAGAGTGGTTGACATCGAGTACAGCTCTCATCTGATTGGCTGAGAGGTACGAGTTGCCTGTTTCTGGCAGGAAAGTCTCAAAATGCACACACTCGTATTCAGGGTGAGTCGTACGTGAGAGGGGATTTGCACATTCTCATTCAGGATGAACTCGTGAATTTTAAACATTCAAAACTTTTTGTACACTCTTATATATTTGCAAATGGTGTTTTGCATTTGTGAAACGTATTTTATGAAAATGTATTTTTATTTTGTGCATGTGAATTGTTTTTGTAAGTATAAATAAATATTTTACGTACGTGAATTTGGCTACGCATGTGTACATCGTGTCTTTTGCGTGAATTATTATTGAGTCTAATCTCTCTCCATAGAGATCAGTTATCAAGATTAAAAGATCCAGGATCTGTCAAATCATCTTAGATCATTTAAGCGAGGTACGAAGAACGGACCCCAGATCTCTATTGCTCTGATACGCACGTGGGAACGGGGGGCGGGGAGAACCAGCTCATTTGCATTAAAGGCACAGGCAACAAAAAACGCTACAATGCCCTAACTAAATCTCCCAGATTTAAAAAGGTATAATAAATAATCTGATGGGTATTTTGAGACTTTGCAGACACATTCTGGAGACATAAATTTAGACTATTATTAAATCTTGAAAAAGTGGTAAAATAGGGGCCCTTTAAAAAAAAGCTAAATCGAGAATAAACACATACAAATTGACAAATGTATGTAAAGGTATATTACTATATACTGTATTTGCATGTATAGCTATATTATGTGCAAATTGAAACGTAAACTAAGTATGTTGTTCAATAAATATGTGTGTAAATAGTGTTGTTGACACAATTTATATGGTATAAATTGTTACGTAACTAAAAGTGACTTTTTTTCCCAGGGTAAATTCACCATGGCCAGTGACGTGTGGGCATTCGGCGTGACCCTGTGGGAGATTCTAACCCTGTGCAAAGAGCAGCCGTATGCCCAGTTTACAGATGAGCAGGTGATCGAAAACACCGGCGAGTTTTTCAGAGACCAAAATAAACAGGTGAGGCTTTAGATTTCAACCACAATAACCTTTATTCCCTGGCAACCTTCCAAGATCTGTGCAATTTATGTTCGGATCTAGGAGATCACAATAATAGAGACCTCAAAAATTCCAATAAAAAGCTCAGGACTAAATCAGTACACATTATTAAACAAACTAATGCTTAATAAATATGTTGTTTAGAAAAAACTATTTAATGAATATTTAACGAACAATTTTTTTCTCCAATTTCTGAAGATTTTTTCAACACATTTCTAAACATTAAATAACAGTAAATAATATTTGACTAGATTTTTTTTTCAAGACACTTCTATACAGCTTAGAGTGACATTTAAAGGCTTAAGTAGGTTAATAAGGTTAACTAGGCAGGGTAGTGTAATTAGGCAAGTTATTGTATAATGATGGTTTGTTCTGTAGACTATTGAAAAAAATAGCTTAAAGGGGCTAATAATTTTGACCTTAAAATGGTTTTTAAAAAATTCAAAACTGCTTTTTTTCTAGCCGAAATAAAACAAATAAGACTTTCTCCAGAAGGAAAAATATTATCAGACATACTGTGAAAACATCATTTGGGAAATATTTTTAAAAAAGTAAATGCATTAATGCAAAGGGGGCTAATAATTCTGACTTCAACTGTAGATAGAAAATAATAGTATTTTTGCGTTTTAATTAATATTCAGAAACATATCATTTGTTAATATTATTTTTTAATGTGTACTAAATAGTATTATTTGTGCATTTTAATTCAATTATTAAACATCTTAATTTAAAATAAAAAAAATCATAAGTGATGTCTTTAATATGTTTTACAACAATTTCCGTTCTAATGTTAAACAAATCATTTCCCATATTTACAAAAGTTACACAATTTTTATTTGTATCTAATATTTTCTATATTATTCTATAAATTTTTGTTCACTAAATAGAATTATTTGTGCATTTTAATTGAACATCTCAATTTAAATTATTTACATCCTATGAAAAAAGCTATTTAGTTCACTTATTTAATAACAAATTTACTTACTGTAATTGCTTAACAAATGTGCAATTTCCGACAATTATATAGTTTTATGGATACTACTGTTATTCTAATATATTATTATTTTTATAAATCATATCAATGTTAGAATTATATAGTATAATATTCATATTAATATACAGATTAATAGTACATTTCCAATTTACACAGCATTACACACAAAATTGTCTGTTGTAATATATGTACATACAAATGCCAAGTTCTATATTGTTATTCCCCATTTACTTTCTCTAGTTTATTCTTTTATTATTAGTGTTTTTTCCTGTCATTTTCATTGTGTTACTGATTGGAGGCTTCTGTCAGTAAAATGAATACCTCCTATGTAACCAAACCTGCCAATAACCCTAATTCTGATTCTGATTATAATGCTAACATAGTTATATTAGATTATATCATTGTATTGTAATATTACAATTAGATGTTATTTGTATGTTTATATACACATTTTAATTCATTTAACATTTAGAAATATATCATGCCTTGTATGTTAATATATTTTAATATTAGTTTGTTGTAAATAAAATTTATTTAAATAATTTGAATACATTAATGATCACAGTAACCATTGAACTTATTTAATAACAATTTCCCATTTGTAGTGATTATTTTGATTATTCATTAAATTAAGTTTCATTTATTTTGTATTTTAGTGTGAACTTGATTGTCTATTTTTTATTTGTAATAATACGAGGGAAAAAAATAAAATAAAATTATATATATATATATATATATATATATATATATATATATATATATATATATATGTGTGTGTATGTGTGTATATATATATATATATATATATATATATATATATATATATATATATATATATATATATATATATGTGTATGTGTATGTGTATGTATGTATATGTATATATATATGTATATGTATATATGTATGTATATGTATATATGTATGTGTATATATATGTATATGTATATATATATATATGTATATGTATATATATGTATATGTATGTATATATATATATGTATGTATGTATATGTATGTATATATATGTATGTATATATATATGTATGTATATATATGTATGTATGTATATGTATGTATATGTATGTATGTATATATATGTATGTATATGTATATGTATATATATATGTGTATATATGTATATATATATATATATATATATATAAACACAGTTGAAGTCAGAATTATTAGCCCCCCTTAGATTTTTTTTTTCTCTTTTTTAAATATTTCCAAAATGA
>NW_026613801.1:0-7500 GCF_903798145.1 Danio aesculapii | reverse complement strand
CACAAAAACTGTTTCAAACACTTACCTTAAAAAAAGATTTAGGAAATCTAATGAATTATCTGTGAATCGTTTTTTTTTTTTTCAGTAAATTACTAATATGTGAGACACAAGAAAATCTTTATAATTTCAACTGAAAATCCACAATTACTCTCCATAAATGAACGCAGTTACCAAAAATGTAGGTTACACTAAAAAAAAGAAAATATTTTACTGCTTGTTCAAACTACTTATTCAAAATGAGCTGAAACAACACAATTCTTCATACTTTTAGTTTGCGACAACTCAATTGTTTTATGTGCAATCTATTTCAATTGTTAAGTTAATCAGTTTGTGTTGGCACAACATAAATTGTGTGGAACCCTGCATTTTATTGGTGTAGTTAAATGTTCTTCACATTTTAGCATCAAATAAGTAAAATGACATAAACATTCATAGCTGTTATATGGTAGAGTAATGTGAGGACAGCAGCAATAACAAGGCAGACGTGCTTTACAGATTGAGCCTTGGACTCTATTGAGAAACGTGTCACTCAGCCTAGATAGGCCGTTTTAGACTTGCAAAAACAAGCTTATTTTAAGCGACACCCATTGAAAAAGTGCAAAGACAAAGGTTCTACCTTCAGACCTGCTCTCAAGAATAACCTGCCGTTGATTTCGCGCGTATATAATTCACAGTCATTATTTTTAAGAGGCATGTGTGGTCATCCCGCGAGCTGGAAAACATCCTCTGCGGTGACGCGCCGTGACGTCATTCAACGACAATGATGGCGGCCGCTGGAGCTTCAGACTCAGATATCAGGCAGAGAAAACGTCTGTCTAGAGCTCCCTCGGCCCTGTAAACCGCTGCCGTCAGCGTCCCGCAGTGCTCGGAGAAAACACCCGACGGGATAATGAGGAACACGGGGGTCGGCAGTCTGTAAACATCGCAATATTTTCCCCGAATATGTGCTTCGCGGAGCAGCGAAAAACAGCCGTTAATCTGAGGGCGCTTTTCAGCTCGCGATGATTCACTGGTAATTTTCCAGCAGCGCGAGACTCTCCTCAGAACCAAATAACACCCCGAAATATTAACAAAAATGAAATTCACCGAGCACCTGTCAGCCCACATCACCCCGGAGTGGAGGAAACAATACATTCAATATGAGGTAAGAGACGATGAAAATGAGCTTGCTTCCTTTCACCTCACTGAGCTGTTGTTATGATATCCTAATATCACATTTAAACGAGAGGCATGTTTACATCTGCATTTAATAATGGCCATATGTGTTTAGTCTGTAACTGACAGCTAATGTGTATGCAACCCAGGGATGCAGGTGATTCATTCCTGATGTTTACGACCATATTAACCTATTTAATATTTAGGAATGCTCAACCAAATGGAGGACCAAACTATATCTTGAAATAGATCACAATTATTCGTTGCTCTAACGACGTTATAACTGCTGTACTACTCAACGGAAATGAATATTAAATTACGTTTTTGAGTACAAATCTGGGAATGCAGCTGATTTATCTTTAGTATTTGGATTTGTTTTATATTAAAGAAACTTGAGATTGATTAGGTTTGAATAGGTTAACCCATATTACAGTGAGCAAAATGCTGAATTGTGCGCTTCAAAATGTTCTACTAAAAATTGTACTTGTACTGCTTCCATTAAACATTTATGCACTACTGAAGCAAAATTATGACCAAATAATTGATTTTCTGATGAATTGATTTTTGTCATTGCCTCGAAATCCTTAATCTTTCTTGTTTTTCAGGTCCATGCAGTACTCGGTCTTTCAAAACAAACAAACAGTGGAAGTCAGAATTATTAGGACCCCTGAATTATTAGCCCCCTGTTTATTTTTTCCCCCAATTTCTGTTTAACAGAGAGATTTTTTTCAACACATTTCTAAACAGAATAGTTTTAATAACTCATTTCTAATAACTGATTTATTTTATCTTTGCCATGATGACAGTAAATAATATTTGACTAGATATTTTTCAAGACACTTCTATACAGCTTAAAGTGACATTTAAAGGCTTAACTAGGTTAATTAGGTTAACTAGGCAGGTTAAGGTAATTAGGCAAGTTATTGTATAGCAATGGTTTGTTCTGTAGACTATCGAAAAAATATATAGCTTAAAGGGGCTAATAATTTTGACCTTAAAATGATTTTAAAAAATTAAAATAAAACTGAAATAAAACAAATAAGACTTTCTCCAGAAGAAAAAAAATATTATCAGATATACTGTGAAAATTTCCTTGCTCTTTTAATCATCGTTTGGGAAATATTTAAAAAGGAAAAAAAAAGGCAAAGGGGGGCTAATAATTCTGACTTCAAATGTATATGATGGTGACACAGCGATGCTTAGCAGACTACATAATTGCGTTATTTCACATGAGAGCTTGCAGGTCGTCTTCTTTGTCTTCGATGGTGCACTGGCTTAGAGTTGACAGGGCTTTAGTGTGCTGCAGCTCCTTCAGGGTTTAATGGCCTACACATAATGAGATTATTGCCTTCCTCTTGGACATTTGCTAATTAATTAGTCGTCATTCCTTTTTTTTGTGAGTTGTACACAGTGGTTTTGTGAGGGAGTGTTTGTGATTCCGCATGGATGGATTAAATATAAATTATAGCTGAAATAAATCACCTGGCGAAGGATTTGCGTTCTACGTCACGCTTAGGCTTTATTGTGTTTGTCACTTGGCTTTGTTTTGGTCTTGAGGATTTTTACTGGGGCTGTGGCTGTGCAATATTAGGGGAAAAAGCTGGAAGGGTGTCTGCTTTGTAAAACACATATGCTGGATAATTGGCGGTTCATTCCACTGTGGCAACCCCTGATTAATAAAGGGACTAAGCTGAAAAGAAAATAAATGAATAACTTTCTACCTTTGTTGTGGGCTGCAGGCTTTACACTTTCATGTGTTAGTATGATTTATAAATAAATTTAGCAATTTATTTAGTTTTACATTTAGAGCGGGTTTTCTTTATTACAGTAGCCTATAGGGCTGTGCGATTTTGGGGAAAGTAATTGCGATTTATTTATTTTTTGACATATTGCGATCTCGAATTTATTTGCTATTTAATTTTGTAGTCAAGCTTCAGCTCAATAATCTGTATTGTATCTTCCTACTGCTAAAATGCAGTGAGTTAGTTTAAAAAAAGGAATTGAAAAGATATTAACGTCAACATTTATTCAAATTTGTGTTTAAATATTCAGAAATTAAACACAAGTTTTTTTTAGAGCAAGCGGTAAGCTCAAGTAAACAAGTTCAACTGAAGTTAGGGAAATAATGTAGCTTTTAATAAAAACAAAAAAAAATAATTATAAAATTACAGAACACTCGGCTAACTAACATGACAGATAAGAGGCAGGTTGAAAAGTACTGATTGGGCAGAATGAAAGTGTGCTAACGCAATTGGCTAGTAATATTGTCACACACAGACGGCAGTCTCGCATTTGCTCTGGATTGGAGAAATTACAATAATCCATATATATTCCATATCGCAGCCTTATGCGATTTTTAAAAATGTAAAAAAAAAAAAGTTTCAAATTGTGATTCGATTTCTATTAATCACACAGCCTTAGTAGCCTAGGTCTATTCAAGTTTCTTAATCGGCGTAAGGAGTAACTTGCTGTTTAAATTAATTTAGCATCAAAAAAAGCTGTAAAAAAAAGCAGTAAAGCTGTCTGCAAATTTTCCGATCATTAAATGACCATCATAGTAGTTGTCAAATCATGTGCATGACTGTATAAATTGTTATACCTTAAAAAAATAAAACTGTTGAATATTGTGCATGTCTATTAACATACACAATTTGTACTAAAGCTGGTACCTTAAAATAGTACACGTTTGTATCTAAAAAGTCCATAATAACAAACGTTCTCTTTTTTTCTTCTTTTCTTTTCTTTTTTTTTTTTTTTTGCTATTTATATATTTATATATATATTATTTATTTATATTTATATATATTTTTTTTTTCTTATTTGCTATTTTCCCAAATCTAAACCTACTACTGTAAGAAGATATCAGAATTCGGTACATACTTTCAGTATTACCTTTGCTTGAAAAGGCCTGATCTAATCCTTTTTATATAAATTAAGCCTGCTCCCAAGCAGGTTTGAGCTACTAGACCTGTTGCTATGACAAGAACTCTCGAATGCGTAATGAAGAACGAAATGATCCTGGATCATGTCAAGTCATCAAAAACCCAATCCAGCTAATTGAGTAATCCATGTACTAAGAACAGACCCCTGTTTGAGTTTCTTTCTGCTGTTAAATCTGAAGCCATTGACTGCCATTTGGGAAAAACAAATATGGATGTGTATAGCTACCTGTATTCATTTGACTGAAGAAGAAGACTCCTAAAGTTTTATAACTACTTAAGAATGAGTTAAATATCAGTGCATTTTCATTTTTGGCTTTTGTATGCATTCTGATTAAGCACCATTGATTGGGCATTGTGTTCACACGCTCAACAGAAATGTCTGTGATTGGCTCTATAGTGATCATTGTTTCGTCAAACACTTAAGCTTAAATCTAAAAATCTAAAATGTCTTTAACCCTTGTGGACTGTTCAAATTGACTACCCCATCATTATGTCCATGGCTGTTTTTGCTCCATTGACTTCCATTATAACCACATTTTTTGATTCCAAAGCCATGACAGCATATAATCATGCATTCTTGATTGTTGGTGGGTTTTCCTGTTAGTAAGAGGTAAAATCTGATCATCAGTTGGCACCATTAACCCTTTAAACAGGCCTGTGCAAAAAACGTTTCTGGCTTTATGTGGAGTTCTATGGAGAAAAACAAAAGATTATGGTGTGTGTGCATAAATACACTTACCATGTTTACTATATTCTGAGAGCTGAGCTGCTTATTTTGATTTTCTCAGACATATCAAGATAAGTGCACAAAGGTCTCTTTCTCACACACACTCCATATAGAAGGCAGAAACTAAGCCTTTTTTGCACTGCAACTGATGATCAACAGTAAAAAAATAAATAAAATCTAAAGGGGAAACCACCAACAATCAAGAATACATGATTATATAGTGTCCTGGAAGTCAAGGGGGCAAAAACAGCTCAGAACATAACAAAAGGGTAGTCGTTTTGCCCTGAGTGTATTGTTGAGTTTTTAAACGTATTCAAAGCTTTTTCCCTAAACACCTGCCAGAATAAAATTTGTCACCAAAAATCATCCCATTTGCTGAAACACAGAGAAAGTTGTGGCCAAATTTTCCCTCAGAATCACCCCAGAGTGGAGGAAAACATCCTCAACAGCACACAAGGCTTAAGAATCGTATCACCATTATTGAATCTATTGCGATACATGAGTGTAATGTAAACAAACCAAAGTAAATAAACAACTACTATGCTACACTGTTGTGTCAGTGAAAACATCATGTAAACAAAAACAACCGTGAACCGTTGTTTGCTGTCTTATTGCTTCCTTAACATTGGTTAATTGCTCATGTTTCAGCATCCATATTAAAGTTGTTGAAGATTTTTGACAAGAAAGCCAGAATGTCCACAATGCTTGGTTTCAGAAATGCGTGTTGACTTGTAACGACATAGTCTGATGTGCTGAAAAGTCCTCCAGAGTCCGTGATGGTAATATTTTGAAGTAAATCGCTTATTTGTTGCAAACCATTGCGATTTGTTGATTTTCGTTTGCAATATTTGGATTATTTCGATATATATTTTAGCCATCTCTTTTGTAGATCACGTTAATGCAAAAACGTAATTATGCCATTTTTTTTCACAGCTTTTTTTTCTTGCGACTTAAGAGTTGCAACATGTAAACTCCAAATTCTGATGGCAGTTTTTATTTATGAATTGTTCTAATGCCAATTCTGACTTTTCCTTCTAAATCCTGAGGTTACACTATGAGAGAAAAACAAATATATAATAAAAACAAATATAGTTGAAGTCAGAATTTTTAGCCCCCCCCTGAATTATTAGCACCCTGCTTATTTTTTACAAACACATTTTTAAACATAAAAGTTTTAATAACTCATTTCTACTAACTGATTTCTTTACCATGATGACAGGACATAATATTTGACTAGATATTTTTTCAAGACATTTCTATACAGCTTAAAGTGACATTTAAAGACTTAAGTACGTTCATTAGGTTAACTAAGCAGGTTAGGTTAATTAGGCAAGTTATTGTATAACGATGGTTTGTTCTGTAGACTATCAGAAAAAATATAGCTTAAAGGGGCTAATAACTTTGTCCTTAAAATGGTAAATAAAAAATTAAAAACTGCTTTTATTCTAGCCGAAATAAAACAAATAAAACGTTCTCCAGAAGAAAAAATATTATCAGACATACTGTGAAAATTTCCTTGCTCTGTTTAACATCATTTGAGAAATATTTGAAAAAAGAAAAATAAATTCAAAGGGGGGGCTAATAATTTTGACTTCAGCTGTATATATACATTCATTCATAATAGAAATATAACATTTTAGAAACAAAATAAACACACTTTTTGCTCATAAAGAGTGTCAGAAGAGCTTATATTTTCATTTATGTGACGGGCAAAAGCACTACGAGTGTCACGCATGCTTGACAATGTTTGCAGTAAATGAAATGTTGCTTATGTGGACATTCTGAAAAGGTTTATTTTATATTTCTTTAGTTTTATTTTGTGTTTATACACCGTAAACTGCATCATGCTTTGATTATTCACACAGCTTTATTTCTGATTTATCCAAAATTTGCCAAATTCTGTCACATTCTGCATTACATTTGCAGAATTGTGTCTTTTTTCCTGTAGCGGAAATGCGCTTACAAATCGTCTTTAGCCCATTGGGACTGGCTGCAGTAAATATGTTGATTTGCTATGTTCTGTGACCTTTCCTTTGTGTCACCGTGCCAACAAAGCTGATGTCAGCTTATTTTAGAGATATGAGTGTTTTTGTGCTGAGTTTTGCATTCGCTATCACATGATTCCTGACGCTCAGAAAGAGAAGTGAGAGAAAGTGTTGCGCTGTTTTTAAAAGCTTGCTGAAGTCAAGACTTATGGACTGATGGAGTTTAAGACCTTTTTTCTCAGTCATGGAAATGTGGGGTATGCTGGTCTGTGCAGAACTCTGCAGACCTGCTGGTAAAACAAGTAAACATCTCTTGACTCCCCTGTCGAGGCCGTGTTCCCTCTGTGCTTATGTTTTCTTAGAGGATTCTTTTTTGGCTTCAGATCACTTCACTTTATTGTACTCCACACAGAACTGGATTAGCACGTTTGTTAGTATTTTACTTACTATTTACTCACCATTCATTCTTCTGTTAAACACAAAAGAAGATATTTTGAAGAAAGTCTGTGACCATTGACTTCTATTGTAGGAAAAACTAATTCTACAGTATTGAAGTGAATAGCTATGTTTCCATCCAAAGATGCGAACTAGATTTGTGTGCGAAACTGGAATATCGCATAAAACATTTGCCAGTAAAGTACCATTTCCATCTAATGAGTCAAAAAGAACAATATTGTCACTTCCTGATAAA
>NW_026613800.1:0-35798 GCF_903798145.1 Danio aesculapii | reverse complement strand
CTATTTGTTTAAAACATATATGTTTAGTAAACATTATTATTATTATTATTATTATTATTATTATTGTTATTTAAAAAGTCTTAAAACTGATTGAGAGAGCTAATTTTTTTAAATTATTGTTATAAAAAACTTATTAAAACTGTAAGTGGTTGGAAAGTATGTTTTTTTAAACATTATTATTATTACTAGTATTATTAAAAAACTGTGATTGGGAAAAACAAACATTCTTTTATTAAATGTTGTAGAAAAACTACAACTCTCTTTGGGAGAAAATGTATTTTTATTAAATATATAATAATAATAATAATAATAATAATAATAATAATAATAATAATAATAATAATTATTATTATTATTATATTATTATTATTAATATTATTATTATTATAATTATTATAAAAACTTATTAAAACTGGGATTGGGAGCACTTATTTTTATTAAGTATTATAACTGTGATTGGGAGAAAATGTATGTTTGTTTATTTATTATTATTATTATTATTATTATTATTATTATATTATTATTATTATTAATTATTATTATTATTATTATTATTATTTAATTGCTTTGGTTCCCCACAAGTCCAAAGACATGTGGTATAGGTGAATTGGGTAAGCTAAAATTGTCCATAGTGTATGTGCAACAAATGAGTGTGTATGGAGGTTTCCCAGTGATGGGTTGCAGCTGGAAGGGCATCTGCTGCTGAAAACAATGCTGGATAAGTTGGCGGTTCATTCTGCTGTGGCGACCCCAGATTAGTAAAAGGGACTAAGCCAAAAAGAAAAGGAATGAATAAATTATTGTTAAAAAAAATTATTAAAAACTGTGATTGGGAGAAAATATATCATTAATATTATTATTATTGTTGTTAAAAAATTACAATTGGGAGAAAACTTACTTTATTTAAAAATAATATTTTTTTATCATTACATATTATTGATTTTTATCATTACATATTATTATTATTATTATTATAAAAATATTTAAACTGTGAGACAACACTTTTATAAATAATATTATTATCATTATTATTATTATTATTATTATTATTATTATTATTATTATTATTATTATTATTAAAAACATGTTCATTAAGAGAAAACCTAATACTTTACAAATATTGTCTCTGACCAGAGTTTGACCTCTTGATGCGTCTGTAAGAATCAAATGCAGTCAACATTCTCCTGCTTTCTCGCATGTCACCAGCGCTGCGTTTTATTTCCTCAACTATAGCAGTTCAGTCAAGAGCTACAGCTGTCCTGCATTTATGTGCTAAACGCAGGATTCCCGAGGGCAGGTTTCTGGTTTGTTTGAGCACAGATGCATGTAGAGGTCAGTCCCTCCAGGTTAATGCGGTGTCTGTTCTGGAGGTGAGAAGACTCTGTAGGTGTCTTCCTCTCCCCCCTGCACTCATTAGTGTTTGATGGACCTGCGTTAGCGCCAAAAGGCTCCCGTTAGCATACTCACACTTACACACATCCAGCCAAAAACCTCCCTCCGAGTCTCTTTCAGTACAGGATCAGATGCTCCACACAGAAGTGCTAAAGAGCCACACCTTTTGCTAACATGTGGGTGGAGAATAAATTGATTGGCTGTGTCCAAAATCACATACTTCCCTACCCCTGTAAAACGTATCCACAAATTAGCAGTTTTCTGTATTTTGCGATTCATGTTTTTATTTGTTTATTTTCTGATTTTGAATTGCATTATGGGGATTTCCAACAACTTTTAAACACTGAAAAGTGCGAACACTCGAATTTTCTGCACATGTGTAATAGTGTGCAGTGCTATATTGTCTGGGTTGGTGTTGTATATTCACTACAGAAACACTACAGCACGTTTTCTCCTATTTACAGACTTATGTCTTTAGGTATTATTTCTTAAACATTATATTATTTCAAAACGACTAAAATGTCAATAATAGTCACTTTGTTAAACTGTAGAGTTGAATTTACAACTTCAAAGTGGACAGAGCAGAGATCAACATCCCATAATGCAATTCACCACCACAAATAAACTGAAAACACTCAATGCAGAAGTTGTTAATTTTGATATGAACATTTTAATCAGAAAATATTCCGATATTATTTAGTGGTAGGGCAGCACGGTGGTGAAGCCTCGCTGGGTCAGTGGGCGGTTCTGTGTGGAGTTTGCATTAGGGTGGGGCGATGTTCGGCAAATTTGGCATCGTATGATGTCTAATGTGAAACAAAGGTGAATTAATTATTCATAACAATTTAATTATTTGTTGCATACTGTTTCAACTACCTGACCCGCATGGTCTTTGTTTTACCCATAAACAAGCATTAATGTAGATAAGTCACACTCAGATTACCACCTGTCAATCATTTTTTCCAAGGGACTCTGGCATGAATAGGCAGAGTGATCTGTGTCGTTATAATGGCATCAACAAACTTGGTTGGTAAAAACCCTGATGAAAAATCCAGCTTAAACCAGCCTAGGCTGGTTGGCTGGTTTTAGCTGGTTGACCAGCCTGGTTTTAGAGGGGTTTTGGCCATTTCTAGGCTGGTTTCCAGCAATTTCCAGCCTGGTCTTAGCTGGTCAGGCTGGAAAATGACCAGCTAAAACCATTTAAAACCAGCTTGACTAGCCTGGTTTAAGCTGGACATAGCTGTTTTTGACTGGGCTCCTAGCCTGTCTAGGCTGGTCAAGCTGGTTTTAGCTGGTCGTTTCCCAGCCTGACCAGCTAGAACCAGGCTGGAAATGGCTGGAAACCAGCCTGGAAGTGGCCAAAACCCCTCTAAAACAGACAACACGAGGGTGTGCTACAGAGGACTGCATTGTTTTATCACTCACCGGGTTACATAGGCTGAATTGCTAAATTGGCTGTAGTGTATGTGTGTGAATGGAAGTGTATGGATGTTTTCCAGTGATGAGTTGCAGCTGGAAGGGCATCCGCTGCGTAAAACATATGCTGGATAAGTTTGCGGTTCATTCCACTGTGGCACTGTGGAATGAGTTCTTTAGTGTATTTTATTTTTATTTTTTTAAATAAATAAGCTTGAATATCGAAGATAAAAAAATGATTTGAGCTTATTTGATTATTTTGTTTTTTATTTTTAACCTTAAATATACAGTTGAGAGCAAAATCATTGGCTATTTTGTGCAATATTTATTCTTTTTCAAATATTTCTCAAGTGATAATTAATGGAGCAAGGTCATTTGTACTGTATTTCCTATATTTTTTCCTCTGGGAAAGTCGTATGTTTTATTTCGGCTAGAACAGCGGTCAGAAACCTTTTTTCAGCAAAGAGCCATTTCAGATTTTTTTTATCAAATGCATTTTTTAAAGAGCCATATGAAATGATAAATGAATTAACCTTTATTTATTTTTAAACAAACCTTTATTTATGTCCATGCACAACTCAAAAATAAACAAATATGACGCATCACAATGTATAAAGAAAGGACAATTTACATATACATATACGATTTTTTTTCCGCTTTCGCCACTCATGAATGTTTGAATTTTCATGCGTGAGGTTACCATAGAAATGTAAGTTGCCATAGAAATGTACCATAGAAATGTTAGAAATATAGCTTGCTCTTTATTGTTGTCACGATGCAAGTTAAACCACAGGTGGTTGGTTGAAACATCCTTTTATTGTAAACCGAGTTCTTATTCATTTTGCTGTAGAAAATACAATAAAAAGATAACTGTAATTGTATTTCAATAGGAAACTGATTTCTAGGAACAGTTATATTTTTAAAAAATTTGAAATATTATTGAAGAGAGACCACATATGAGCCATAGGTTCCCTACCCCTGGGCTAGAATAAAAGCAGTTTTTAATTTATAAAATTAATAAATTTTATAAATTTTATTAAAACCTTTTTAAGGTCAATGTTATCAGTTCACTGCGCTTCTACAGTATAGATTGTGTCACAGCAGCTGAACGCAGAAGTTCTAGTGAACTGAAACTGTGTCAGTCCAGTTTTCAGAGTTGAAGTTCAGTTTAGTTCAGTTCAGTGTGGTTTAATATTCCTTGCTGATCACTGAAGAGCAAATCCATCCATGCACACCTCCACAAGTCCCAAACCAAGCAAGCCAGTGATGACATTGGAGGAACAAACTTCACCAATTGACCAAAGCGAAAACCTGGAGAGAAACCAGGCTCAGTTGGGCACGATCATTTCTCCTCTGGCCAAACAAAAGAGTTGCAGTCTAGGCGCTGGAGGCTGGAGAACACTGGACATTCATCGTGGAGAAGCTGCAGGTGTGAGTAGGTCACCGGCGGGTGATCATGCTGGCCCACAGGATCAATGCAGAGACTTGTCTATCACTGAGATCTTTCAGAAATCAGTCCCTTGCTCTCCACTCCTCCATGACCACCACAGCAGCTGCTCAGTATACGGCCTGGTCCAGGATTATGGAGACCTCTAGAAGTCCTCTATGGTTGGCTTAATCTCTTCACAGATTTAGATCACATCAATGGTTCTGCATAATCTCTAGGCCTCAGAATAAGTATCCCCTGGTGCAAATGGAGAACAAAGAGAATAATTAGAGTAGCTGCTGTTCATAGTGTATTTAAACAAGAGATATTAAATATGAAGTGCTAAAAATGAAAATAGTAATTATATAAACAAACACGGAAAGCATATGAGAGCTTCTAACACAATATCTGGTGCATTAAGACAGGAGAAGTGTGTCCTACAGGTGGTTGTCAAGCCAGCTCACCTGCGTGGAGCACACTCATGCATCATACCGTTATGTGATGCATTGTGTGTATGCTTTACTAAAAAGATAGGTCTTTAATCTAGTTTTAAACTGAGAAAGGCTATTCCAGAGTTTAGGGGCCATAAATGAGAAGGCTCGACCTCCTTTAAGGCTGGACGATGTGTAGCACTTACTGCTTCTTGAAGAGTAGTTTGATCACAGAGAGTTGAACAGATCTTTTAATTCAAGTTTCTTTGCAAACACTGTCTTGTGGACATGATTATATGCATTGCTATAGAGCCGTGTTAATACGTGCCTGTCAATCAATATCAGTGGGCTGGGAAAACTGCACTCCTACGTCACGTTGCGATCGCTTCAAAATCACTGGGATTTGGATCCTATAATAATGTCAGGATATTTCCAAATAGAAATGTGTTGTGTTTCTATCAGTCCAGTATGACTGTGGACACACTATACTACACACACTTCTGTCCAAACAGCTTACAAAAGGTGATTTTGCATTAAAGCAGCCCTTTAATATATACAGGGAATAACTAAATTCACTTTCCCAGAATTTCCACATCACCTTTTCTCTTTTTTGTTGACATTACTGTGATTCTTTTGAGTTTTTTTTTCTCATCAGTGATGCACATTAGAATTTTATGTTATTTAATGTTGATTAATAATATACATTAATAATATAAATAATGTTGCGTATTGCTATTGTGATTTAATTTACAGTTTAATTCAAGCTTCAAGCTGATTTTAATTTAATTCAAGCTTCAGCTCAATAATCTGTAAGCCATGGCAACGATTCTGCGACAGCTCTTAAAAATGAGCTGTTTTTATTCGGTGTCTGTGACTTTGAAACCAAAATATTCCCATATTACAAATGCTGTTTTTCTTTGATATTAATTCATCTATTAATGCTTCTGAAGCAGCAGATGCCATAATCCCTTTTGTCAGCTCTTTCCTGTTTGATTTCTTTCTTTTTTTTATTGTGGGCGTAGTTTATTTGCACAATACTGATTAGGCAGAACGAAAGTGTGCTCAGTCAATTGGCTAGTTATAAAGCTCCGATCAGATCACAGAATTTCTGCAGGATATCCTTGACAATAGGGGTCGTGGGGAATCATAAACGACAAATGAACATCTTGACACAAGATTCAATCGTTTCTTCTCGTGTAATGTGGCATAGTTCACGACAACATGACAAATGTCTGTGATGCCACGCAGAAAGTCTTGCATGTTTAATTTTCTGAAGCATAGTGGACTGGATTTGAAGCACTTCCCCTCAGATGTTATTCGTCATTCTTGTTTACAAATATACATATATATTTATATTGCAGCATCTTCGATTTGATTTCCATTGTTCGCACATCCCAGTTAGAGTTATCTCTGCTTGTGGGAAAAGTTGTTTATGATGAGAATTGATTCATTATATAACTATTTCTTCACTATATACTGCTTATAGTTGTGGTTTTGTCTGTGTTATAAAGTTATGTTGTGTATGATAGGAAAAACGACTCGGCAGTCTTTGCATAACATTGTTTTTCATCCGGAATGGTTCCAGAAAAGATTTGTGTGAAAGTTTTATTAAGTGTCCGTCAATGCCAACAGAAACTTTATTTTAATCAGAGTTTTAAGTCTGTTTAGTCTAAATGGTGTGTGTGAGTGTGTGCATGGGTGGTATACGATTCTGATGGTAACAATTTTTTTCTCCCATTGAACACAATATATTTTATTTTAAGCAACATTTAAGATATTTTGGAACTATTAAAATATTAGTATTCAGCTTAAAGTGACATTTAAAGGCTTAACTAGGGTAATTTGGCAAGTTATGGTAATTAGGCAAGTTATTGTATAACAGTGGTTTGTTCTGTAGACAATACAAAATTAATATTGTTTAAGGGGGCTAATAATATTGACCTTAAAATGGGTTTAAACAATTAAGAACTGCTTTTATTCTAGCAGAAATAAAACAAATAAGACTTTCTCCAGAAGAAAAAATATTATAAGAAATACTGTGAAAAATTCCTGAATCTGTTCAACATCATTTGGGAAATATATAAAAAAAAGAATCATATAATTTTGACTTCAACTGTGTGTGTGTGTGTGTGTGTGTGTATGTGTGTGTGTGTGTGTGTGTGTTTGTGGGTGGGATGTTCCTCGCTGTGTTTTACTGTGTGAATCCAAGTGTGTGTGTCGGCGTTCACTAAAGCTGGCCGAGGCAGAATCCGGGCAGGCAGGCGGCAACAAGTGGTGTGTTTTTCCACCAGATTCCTTTTTGGGTCTGCGCAGCGAGACTCGAGTCACGTGACACTTTTCCTCCGCCTCCCCCCGCTCTAGCGCTGAGACCACCCTCACGGGGATCGTAGACCCCAATAACACCCTTTCACACTCCGTGAACCTGAAACAATCAACTTTTAATAGCAGCTGTCCATCCAGTCAGCGGGCCGAGCGGCACACAGATACCCCGGCAGGCAATGGAGGAGTCAGAGAGGCTAAAACCCGCTAAATACCCCCGTCCCTCTTTTATGCAGCTCGGGCTTTTCCTCCATCCCATTTTCTGTCTCTCTTTCATTCACAAGAGGACAAGAGAGACGGCATAAATAAAGCTCAGGACTGATGCTGCGCTTCTTACAGTGCATGTGTCTGCTGGATGCGTATTATTCGACTCTTTCTTTCCTTTTCTTTCGTAAAAGAATAATTCAGCACACACTCTCTCTTCTGTGATGCTGTCAAAGAAGCACATTTGGTTTCCACAAAGAACTTTTATTGAACCATTTTTAGAAGTAGGAGTTTTGTAATTGCATTGCAGTTCTCTCTTGAATGGATTCTGGGGTTAATTTTTAACAGCAGGTGGCGCTGTGTGATTATGAAGAGTTGTATTCTGCTTGCTTTAGATTGCTTAAGCGAACAGGGCAAGCACTCTTATTTATGAGCATTTGTGTATGGTTAAAAGCTATTCTAGTGCACCGTCTGATTTTATACAAGTCTAGAGCGCCGTCTACTCTTAATAACCAGCCTAGAGCGCCATCTACTGTTAATAACCAGCCTAGAGCGCCGTCTACTGTTAATAACCAGCCTAGAGCGCCATCTGCTGTTAATAACCAGCCTAGAGCGCCGTCTGCTGTTAATAACCAGCCTAGAGCGCCGTCTACTGTTAATAACCAGCCTAGAGCGCCGTCTACTGTTAATAACCAGCCTAGAGCGCCATCTGCTGTTAATAACCAGCCTAGAGCGCCGTCTGCTGTTAATAACCAGCCTAGAGCGCCGTCTACTGTTAATAACCAGCCTAGAGCGCCGTCTACTGTTAAAAACCAGCCTAGAGCGCCGTCTACTGTTAATAACCAGCCTAGAGCGCCGTCTACTGTTAATAACCAGCCTAGAGCGCCGTCTACTGTTAATAACCAGCCTAGAGCGCCGTCTACTGTTAATAACCAGCCTAGAGCGCCGTCTACTGTTAAAAACCAGCCTAGAGCGCCGTCTACTGTTAATAACCAGCCTAGAGCGCCGTCTACTGTTAATAACCAGCCTAGAGCGCCGTCTACTGTTAATAACCAGCCTAGAGCGCCGTCTGCTGTTAATAACCAGCCTAGAGCGCCGTCTACTGTTAATAACCAGCCTAGAGCGCCGTCTACTGTTAATAACCAGCCTAGAGCGCCGTCTACTGTTAATAACCAGCCTAGAGCGCCGTCTGCTGTTAATAACCAGCCTAGAGCGCCATCTGCTGTTAATAACCAGCCTAGAGCGCCGTCTACTGTTAAAAACCAGCCTAGAGCGCCGTCTACTGTTAATAACCAGCCTAGAGCGCCGTCTACTGTTAATAACCAGCCTAGAGCGCCGTCTACTGTTAATAACCAGCCTAGAGCGCCGTCTGCTGTTAATAACCAGCCTAGAGCGCCGTCTGCTGTTAATAACCAGCCTAGAGCGCCGTCTGCTGTTAATAACCAGCCTAGAGCGCCATCTGCTGTTAAAAACCAACCTAGAGCGCCGTCTACTGTTAAAAACCAACCTAGAGCGCCGTCTACTGTTAATAACCAGCCTAGAGCGCCATCTGCTGTTAATAACCAGCCTAGAGCGCCATCTGCTGTTAATAACCAGCCTAGAGCGCCATCTGCTGTTAAAAACCAACCTAGAGCGCCGTCTACTGTTAATAACCAGCCTAGAGCGCCATCTGCTGTTAATAACCAGCCTAGAGCGCCATCTGCTGTTAAAAACCAACCTAGAGCGCCGTCTACTGTTAATAACCAGCCTAGAGCGCCGTCTACTGTTAAAAACCAACCTAGAGCGCCATCTGCTGTTAATAACCAGCCTAGAGCACAATCTGCTGTTAAAAACCAGCCTAGAGCGCCATCTGCTGTTTAAAACATAGTGCCATCTGTTTAATAAAACTAGCCCAGAGCGCCATCTGCTGTAAAAATCTAGCATTGAACACAGTCTGCTGTTAATGACTAGCCTAGAGTGCCGTCTTCTGTTAAAAACTAGTCTAGAGCACCGTCTGCTGTTAAACACTAGCCTAGAGCACCATCTGCTGTTAAACACCAGCCTAGAGCGCCACGTGTTGTTAAAAACTAAGCTCAGAAATCATTCCAGAGCAATGCATTCTCAATGTTTTTATTTTTTTATTTTGTTTATTTTATTCCTGTTTATGTAAAGCATTTTGAATTACCATTGTGTGTGAAATGTGCCACATAATTAAACTTGCCTTGCCTTCTGGAAGTCTAAGAAATTGTATCGCATCAAAATATATATTTTTTGCAATTTATTAATTTATCAGCCAGCCCTATTTAAAATATCTATTTCCATGGTGTGAAGAACATTTGAATAAAATAAAGGACATTTTGTGCAATTGATAGTTTTGGTACATCACAGATCACAGATGGATAAAGTTAAATGGACTTATAAAAAGGCGATTACTTGTTTAATTCAGATGTATGCATTAACTTGATCAAAAAGTGACCATTTCAGCACTCTTGCTCAACATTGGTCATTCTCAAATGCAAAAGCTGTAAACATAGTCTCATCCTTCAGCAGTTTTGTGTGGAAAAACGTCACCACGTCATGTTTAAACAGAACATAAGCAAACGTATGAATGTTTAAATAACCAGCGGTCCATTCTCATCGCTGGCACAGGCCACCAAACCATGATTGTTTTCTGTCCGTCTCTCTGGTTTACTCCACTCTCTGAATAAAACGCTTGATTTTTCCACCCAGTTTTATCTGTGAAAGATGAGAGTTTGGAAAGAATCGCTTTGCTTGTAGTGTAGCTTTCAAATTAGAGGCAGGATTGTGTTACGAAACGTCGGGACAATTGATCTTCTCAAGCAGCCATTGTGCATGTTGAAGACTATCAATGTATTGTACTCACAAGTGTTTCAGATGTTCTCAAAATGTAAACCATTGTACCGTCAGTGTAGAAGAAGAGTTATTTGAGATTTAGACTTAAGATACTCCCGTTTCATGATTCTACCTTTCACTGTAATCCCTGTTCACTTCGTGCCATCCTGATGTTTATTCTCTAAAAAAACAAGTGACTTTAAACCAGCTCAGCAGGTATTTCAGCTCAATTCAAATCTTGTTTCTTTGTTTTCTTGTTTTTTTATTTTTCACATTAAAGACAAGCCACAGATAACTAGTCTTTGCTATCTATATTTTGTTTTAATGGAGAACAAATTGAGAATTTCTGTCATCCTAACATCCTGACACGAAGCAAATCTTTTTAAAGTATGCAATAACAAATCTTAAATGTAAATTTGGTGCATTTACATTATTGTGAGAGTGGCTGACTGTAGTATTGGTAACCTAGCAACCAACAGTAAACATATTGGAGACACCTGATTGGTTACATATAATCTGTATAAATTATGATGAGATTTGATTCATTATGTGACTCTTTCCTCCCCATATGCTGTTATAGTTGTGCTTTTGTCTGTGTTATAAAGTTATGTTGTGTACGTGTTATAGGAAAAACATCTTTGCATTTTTGCATAACTTTTTTTTTTCACCCAGAATGGTTGGAGAAAAGATTTGTAAGTGCAAAAGTTTCTCCAAGAGGCCATCAATGCCAACAGAAGCTTTACATTTTTAAAGGTGTGCGCGTGTGTGCGCGTGTGTGCGTGTGCGTGTGTGTGCGTGTGTGCGTGTTTGTGTGTGTGTGTGTGTGTGTGCATAGGCAGGTATAAGATTCTGGCGCTCCATTCACACGGTGCATCAGCTTCAATGCTTCCCATTCACTTTGAATGGGTGACGTCAGGCGTTGCCGAACTGTATTGTGGATCCATCGGCGCCACTTCAGTAGTGTTGCTCGCTGCAGAAGTTGGGACTTTCTCAACTTTTGAAGTGCTGACGAAAGCATCAGCCAATCAGATCGCTGTATGCAAATACACCAGCTCAGACAGTAGCCGATTGCTGACTAATTTCATTGGCCGACGCTGCTATGACGATAGATGCTGCTATGCTGAATGCACTATTAAGGTACCAAAGTTTTCCCCATTGAACACAATATATTTTATTTTAAGAAACATTTAAAATATTTTGCAACTATTAAGATACTAATATTCAGCTTAAAGTGACGTTTAAAGGCTGATCTGATCTAATAATGTTCGTTACATCCGGGTTTATTTGGCAAATGCGTTTCCATCTTGCATTTTTCACGTTAACCCTTTTCGTAATTCTACCTTTCACTGTAATTCCTATTCACTTTGTGGCGTCTTGACATTAATTCTCTGAAAAAAAACCCCGAATTAAATGGCTTTAAACCAGCTCAGCAGGTATTTCAATTCAATTTAAATCTTGTTTTATAGTTTTTGTTGCTTTAAATTTTCCATAGAATAAATCAGAACCTTTCGCTACATAAATTTAGATTTTAATTAGAGAAAAAAAATGATAATTTCTGTCAAATTTCTATCCTAACATGAAGCAAATCCTTTCAAAGTTTGCAAAAAAACAAAATCTCAAACGTTAATTAGGTGCATTTCCATCATAGACCCTTTTATAATCTGTCTTAAATCCTTGACAGTTTTAATATTATATATATATTTTTAAATGTATGAACATTAATATGCACTTATGTATGTATTAAGTCATCGTTGCGTCAAATAACAAAAAACAAATTACCGCTAATGCGAGGTGTTTCTAATGCAGCGTTATGGTATGGTGATCACCCATCTTGCTAGGGGCAGCATGGAAAGACCACTCCCCTGCTGCACTTACTTCCGTGAGGGCGGCAATGAACAACGTTAGGGTGGCACGATCGTCGTTTGCCTACGGCGTCAATTTAGCTTGCTACGGTACTGGCAGCGTCTATGGTGCGGGACAGTAAATCTGACATTATTCTCTCTTCTGGCTGCCATTATCAGTCTTACACTATTTATTCTGAAAGTCTTGATAATGCCATGATGGAGTTTTTCTGTTATTATTTCAGGATTGTAAAACAATAGCCCCTTTCACACAGTGATACCGGTAAATATTCGGTAAATTTCCGGAGCAACTTTACCAGTAAATTAAAAACCACACTGAACTGAGCTCAACTGAACTGAACTTAAACACTGCAAACTGAACTACACTGTTCCTATTTACTGTGACCTTTTATGTGAAGCTGCTTTGACACAATCTACATTGTAAAAGCGCTATACAAATAAAGGGGAATTGAATTGAATTGAATTGCTGTTCACACAGGCACAGACGTTACGGAATTTTTCCAGAAAAGGTCATTCACACATCCATTCCAAAATACAGGTAAATTCTGACATCATTAACCAGATATGAGCTCTAAACGACTGCGCTTGTATTTGTAAACATTTGACTACATTACTAACTCTGTGGATGGATCAGTATTGTGAACAACTTCGATGAAAACATATAGAGCAACACTTTAGCATGTCGAGATATAACGTTACATACTGAAGGAAGCAGAGCTTGAAGGTAAACAAACAATGGCTTATCACAAGCATTTTGTCGACCTTGTTTTACACATTTGGAAGAACATAGAAACTTAAGGAAGAACATAGAAACGGTATCTGACTAACATAGCAGCTGAATGTGTCTGGAAAAATATCCAAAGGCTATTATTTTCATATTCGGTGCGGATGTGAGTTCGTCTGAGTGTTCTGATTGGCTGAAGTAGACGTGAATGTTCTCTTTCCAGCAATCTTCCTTCTGCGTTCACACAGCGCAGCATTCTGGCAAATTACTGGTAATGTTACAACTTGTCTTTCTGGAAAATAGCCAGAATGAGTTTAGCGGTATTTTCAAAAAGGGCCTGTTCACACATACAGAACTTTCCGGAAAACTGCCGGTAATTTTCCGGAAAGGTCTGTATGTGTGAAAGGGGCTATTGATTTGTTGTGCTCTCCCGCTTACTACGCTATGAGTTTACCAGCTATGACCACTTCTGCTGCGGACCATTCTTTTGTGAGAGTGGCTGACTGTAGTATTAGTAACCTAGCAACCAACAGTAAACATAATGGAGACAGCTGATTGGTTACATGGGCGTAATGTTCATTCATCAAAGTTTTGTTTCTGTCTCACATTTTTCACATTAAACCTTTTTTGCACGAGTCCAGAATCCCCTCAAGGGTGCGTTCAAGAATGTTTTTTGTAAATGAAGGAAATTTGATTCAATAATACATTAATTTCTCATATGATACCTCAAATGTGCATCAAGACAGTGATGAAGACCCAGCTAGTGTATCCTGCTTTTTCAGTCTTTTTTCTGAAAGAGGCGGCTGTAGTTTCACATGCAAGTTCAACAATCTCTTTATTCATCATTAATTTTTCTTCAGCTTAGTCCCTTTATTAATCAGGGGCCGCTACAGCGGAATGAACCGCCAACTATTTTACACAGCGGATGCCCTTCCAGCTGCAACCCAGTACTGGGAAACACCCATACACACTCATTCACACACAAACTCATACACTACGGCCAATTTAGTCCATCAATTCCCCTATAGGGCATGTGTTTGGACTGTGGGGGAAACCGGAAACACACGCCAACACGGGGAGAACATGCAAACTCCACACAGAAACGCCACAATCTCTTTATAATAATATTATATTTTTTTATTACATTTCACTGAAAACTGCTTGCTGTTAATAAGCCTTTTATTTAAAACTCGATTTAACGATTATTAAACTATAAACCAATTTAAAATCTCCTCTTTCTATCCGCTTGGTGACGTGTTGGTGGCGTATGTACTGTTTCCGAGTCCAAGCCGCTACTCATTTGAATTGAGAAAATGTTCGTTTATGCTCACTTTTTAGTCATATATATTTATATAAAGTAATAGTGTACACAACAATATCTGGGCTTGCTGCATCACAAATAACTAAATTTAACACAGTTTATAAAAAATGAATCACTTTCTGGTTATCGGATATTAGGCATGGACATGTGTATTGCGATGGTGATTATTGCAGCGCTTTGTAAACGTTTATTATTACCATTTATTAAGTCTCCCCATATAGTTTAATAGAGCGCTTTGACTTGGAAACCGCTTTGCGTGACGTCACACTTAACAAGCAGATAAACAAAACAATGAAATGTAATATTACCTTTGTTCTATGTTGTTGACAAAAATATACGACCTGTAATATATGACCTGTAAGACCTAAAACAGCACTCATCAGAGTAACAAATGCACTGATATTTTAGAGCTGTAAAATGATTAATAATGAGGAGGGCCAGACAGAATCTGCGGATGTTTTTTACTATTTTGCTGAGAATTCTGGTAAAAATCTGCGGATTTCTGCAGAATTATATTGAGAATATCATAACTAAAACCACAGCGGAATGAACTGCCAACTTATCCCCTCCAGCTGCAACCCAGTACTGGGAAACACCCATACACACACATTCTCTCACACACACACACTCATACACTACGGCCAATTTAGTCCATCAATTCCCCTATAGCGCATGTGTTTGGACTGTGGGGGAAACCGGAGCACCCGGAGGAAACACACGCCAACACGGGGAGAGCATGCAAACTCTACACAGAAATGCCAAATGGCCCAGCTGGGACTCGAACCAGAGACCTTCTTGCTGTGAGGCCACATCGCTTTGTAAAAATATTTCAGGCTGTATTTTTTTGTTTAGGTTTTTTATGTGTGTGTGTGTGTGTGTGTGTGTGTGTGTGTGTGTGTGTGTGTGTGTGTGTGTGTGTGTGTGTGTGTGTGTGTGTGTGTGTGTGATGACTCACTGGTGTCCACCGCGCTGAGATCTGCGAGGGGGGCGTGTTTATTATTCACTAGGTTGTCATGGAAACGCTGTAGTTTTGAGCGCACGTCATCGTAATTACACGTCTTTGATGTGTTTCTTGAGCTTCAGATTTTTTGGCCATTTGACAAATCAGATGCGACCGAGGGAAAAAACCACTCATCAAACGAACTCTAATAATTAATTACTCCTAATTAAGAGCATTCAGAATATTGGGCTCATTTTAAGTGTTTTAGCACAACTGAAACCTGTGCAGATAATGATCCAGACACTGGCAGACGGCCAGGGTTATACGCACACACACATGCACAAACACGCACACGCTCACCTATATACACACACACACACACAGCTTTACCTGATGCATTTGTTTGGAGTGTTTTGATTATTACATAAGTTTGCCGTCAGCTCACACACCAATACAAGCGTATTACTTCCGCTGTTACGTACACACACACACACACGCATACACACACACACATATGCACACACATGTTCCCTTCACTCAAAGGCAAACCCAATTAAGTCTTTACAAAAATAATATTGTTGGCCGGAGCTGAGAGGAGTTGTGTTTTATTAGCAGTGGGCTCGCTGAGAGAATGGAGGGACTAATGTAGAGAGGGAGAGGGAGAGAGAGCGGGAGCTGCAGATTGTTTGAAATGCGCTGTGAGTCAGCCTCTCAGATTTATGCCCATGGGCTGCTGCTGCTTCTTGGGTGGGCCGCACTCACACACACACATACATACACACACACACACACATATTAGCCAATCACAAGCCAGAAACACAGCTCTGCTTTCCTGCTGCTGCTGCACACTTTCTGCATGTCTGTCCCTCTCTCTTTCTTTCTTTCTCTCTTGCATTCTTAAAGTGCTGGGTTGTTTTATCCCAATGGTTGGGTCAACATGAACAAATCATTGGTTTAAAAAAGTGTAATGTTGCTTTTTTTTTATTTAAAACTTAACCCAATGGTGCGTGTTTGACCCAACGTTGGGTTAAAAGTGTGCGTAGCTCACGTTTAATGCGCAGAATGTGTGTTTTATCAGCTGTTTGGTGTGAATGGGATCTTCAGTGCTGGAGTGTTAATCGAGTGGAATGTTTGCGTATTGATTAACAATCCAAACATGTGTGTCTATTACACACTCAGCTCTGAGGGTCTCTTGAGTAAATGCTGAGAACAAGAGTGTTTAATACGGCTTGCTGGGTTGTTTTAATCAAATATAGACGAAACGATCCGCTTGGTTACAAAGTGGCATTTAAAGTTAGTGCGAAAAACGTTCGTCCGTGTTTAACCCATTAGTAACCCAGCATATTTTCGAGTATTATTTAAATTATCAGCACAAACGTCAATCAATTTTGTGTGTGTGTGTGTTAAAAATTCACTCTTGAAAACATGCTTGGCTGTCGTAGCCCAATGTTGGGTCAAAAACGGACAACTATTGAGTTAAATACTTTGAAGTAAACTGACAAAAATAACCCAATGTTGTATTTGTACATATTTTACACGACGCTAAGTTATTACGATAACCCAACATTAGGTAGAGTGTAGTTTTAAAGTCAGAAGCATTGGTGTTTATGGGAGTGTGTGTCTGTCTGTGTGTGTGTGTGTGTCGGTGGTCTCTCGGGGCTCTGCTGTGTGTGTTGGTGGTCTCGCGCTCATACACCGCAGACACACACACACACTTCACAGACCAAAATCTACGCCGGGAAATATTCGTTTGTATGCTTAAATGTGTGTATTATGCATATCTGCTGGATGTGTTTATATACAGTGCTGCTCATAAATGAGTTGAGCCCTCGCAGATCTCGCTTTTACATTAATATTTTAATTTACAGTAATATATCTGCGCATATATATTAGATTAATCAGTAGAAAAGACAAAACTGATCAACTAATCTAACAAAAAACCCGAAGATCACAATTTAAAAATGACTACACACAAATTTAAGGGGAAAATATTACATAAAACTTTAATAAACGGCAATAATCAAGATAAACATAAAATATATATAAAATTTAGTTGTAATTTTATAATTTCTATATATTTTTATATGTATTATCAAGATGTTCAGTGGCCAAACTCTTATTTTATTTAATATAATTGTTTGATTAAACTGTGTTGCTTAAATATACCACACATGATTGTCTATATTGACTGAGAAATGGATACAAATATTAATTTTGATAATAGGTGTGTAAATATTGATGCATTTGTGTTATTTTTTTGCGTAGATAGTTGGTGATCATTGTGCAGGTCAGTCTGCTCTTCACAGGCCGTTTCTCAGCAGCTGTTTCTTGTAACGGGAAATACTTGAAGTGCTGAATATCTTTTCCAAATGTGTGTGTCTGACCTGAAGCCTTTATAGGGAAACACTACTCACTCACTGTAAAAGAATTCAGGGTTCCACACATTCCTTTATGTTGTCCCAACACAGATCGATTAAGTTAGCTTAGTAGTTTTTACAAATTTAAGTAGATTGAATATAAAAGAATTAAGTTGTCCCCAAAAAATCTCAAGAATTGTGATGCTTCAGCTTGTTTTAAATGCATATTATAAATAATACGAGCAAAATAGGTGCTTTGCGTGTCATATTACTACATGTTAAACACAGCAGGTGTCTGAAATTGTACAAATATGAAATATAAAGTAACAAACCATATTAAAACTTCCCTCTTAAAGCGTTACGAAACACCAAAACAAGTTTTTTGAGCTGTTGACAGTCATAAACGTGTTTCATGCTGCTAAAAACACTATTAGGACGCATAAATTTCACAAAAGAGTGAAAATGGGTTGTTTTTGCGTTATTTCGAGCAAATTGGTTCCTCCGGTTTGAACAGAATTTTTGAAGCTGCGTCACGGCCATGAGATCCTTGTGTGTATTCCAGCGTGGAGAGTGGCTGTCTGTACCTGGGAGTACATTGTGACGTCTCTGAGCGTGCAGCATTAATTCATGAGGAAGACTTGGTTCAAACCAATCAGCGTGCTCTATTGTGTATGAGGTGCAACTTCATTAATATGCATGATAGCTTCGAAGACTGTTTTTACCTGTTACAGTGTTCAGGCTATGCCAAGTAGGCATAAATGTAACGCTGTGTTAATGTTTTGTAAAACCCATAATGGGTTTGGTTTGTTTATTTTGACCCAATGTTGGGTTACAATTATTTGTGTAAAATATCGGTTAAAAATCATGTGGGATAAATTTAGCCCTATGAATGTAATTAAAAAATATTTTTGTCCATATTACACCTAAAATTGGGTTGAAATAACCCTGCATTTTTAGCTTGTGGCTGAATAAAATATTTGAAATCTATAATTATAATTCTATCTATCTATCTATCTATCTATCTATCTATCTATCTATCTATCTATCTATCTATCTATCTATCTATCTATCTATCTATCTATCTATCTATCTGTCTATCTGTCTATCTGTCTGTCTGTCTGTCTGTCTGTCTGTAATTGTATTTTAAATGTGCAGTATAGGGTTCTACACTATAAAATCCTGGGTTATTTATATCCAAATTGGGTAATACATGGACAAAATCATATAGGATAAATTTGCCTCTATAATTTTAATAACAAAATTAACCCAGCACTTGGTTTTGTCCATATTTTACCCAAAATTGAGTTGAAATAACCCTGCATTTTTAGCGTGTTGGCTGAATAAAATATGTGAAATCTATAATTATAATGCTGTCTATCTATCTATCTATCTATCTATCTATCTATCTATCTATCTATCTATCTATCTATCTATCTATCTATCTATCTATCTATCTATCTGTCTGTCTGTCTGTCTGTCTGTCTGTCTGTCTGTCTGTCTGTCTGTCTGTCTGTCTGTCTGTCTGTCTATCTATCTATCTATCATTCTGTCTGTCTGTCTGTCTATGTTTAATTATATATTAAATAACTGTCTGTTTATATTTGGTAATCTGTCAATGCAAATAAAAAAAAATGATATATATTTATTTTTTATTACAGCGAAAGCTACAAAATCCTAAACACACTGTATATAATCCTCATAGAATTCTTGTACGTTATAAATAGGGCTTTAATCATGCTTGACGGTGGGTTTTGTAGTTTGTATGTGCAGGATCTGATTGTGGTCGTGAATTCTTCAGCACAAACTACACATTATGTTAGATTAAGAGAGAAAGAGTGACTGTGAACATTGAGAAAATTAAACATCTATTATAATCTTCATAAATCTGTGTGTGATTGCCGTGTGAAAATCACAGAGGAGTGTGTGTGTAATGATGTCATGAAGCTGCTGCTTATTGTCTTTAATGCTGGACAATTATTCTTTTAAAAAAATGATTAAAGATGGGATTAGGAGAAAACATAATTTTTATTAATTAAATATTATTATTATTATAATTATTATTATTATAATTATTATTATTATTATTGTTGTTGTTGTAAAGTGTGATTGGAAGAAAACATTTCTTGTGAAATGTGAAATATTAAGATTAATATTTAATTATCAGTTATATTTAAAGCATATTATAAGTGACAACTTACTGATTACAAAATTGTTGTCCGACCAGAGTTTGAGCTTTTGTGTCTATTATTATTATTATTATTATTATTATTATTATTATTATTATTATTATTATTATTATTATTATAAATAATAATTGAACTGTGATTGTGAAAACTTGTTTTTTTCCTAAATTTGTATTATTTAAAAAAAAATCTTATTAAAACTGTGATTGGGAGAAAAAAAAAGTATAAAAAAATATTATTTAAAAAAAAATGAAAACTTTTTTTTTAAGAATTATAATTATTAGTATTATTAAAACCCTATTAAAGCTATTTGTTTAAAACATATATGTTTAGTAAACATTATTATTATTATTATTATTATTATTATTATTGTTATTTAAAAAGTCTTAAAACTGATTGAGAGAGCTAATTTTTTTAAATTATTGTTATAAAAAACTTATTAAAACTGTAAGTGGTTGGAAAGTATGTTTTTTTAAACATTATTATTATTACTAGTATTATTAAAAAACTGTGATTGGGAAAAACAAACATTCTTTTATTAAATGTTGTAGAAAAACTACAACTCTCTTTGGGAGAAAATGTATTTTTATTAAATATAATAATAATAATAATAATAATAATAATAATAATAATAATAATAATAATAATTATTATTATTATTATTATTATTATTATTAATATTATTATTATTATAATTATTATAAAAACTTATTAAAACTGGGATTGGGAGCACTTATTTTTATTAAGTATTATAACTGTGATTGGGAGAAAATGTATGTTTGTTTATTTATTATTATTATTATTATTATTATTATTATTATTATTATTATTATTATTAATATTATTATTATTATTATTATTATTATTTAATGCTTTGGTTTCCCCCACAAGTCCAAAGACATGTGGTATAGGTGAATTGGGTAAGCTAAAATTGTCCATAGTGTATGTGCACAAATGAGTGTGTATGGATGTTTCCCAGTGATGGGTTGCAGCTGGAAGGGCATCTGCTGCTGAAAACAAATGCTGGATAAGTTGGCGGTTCATTCTGCTGTGGCGACCCCAGATTAGTAAAAGGGACTAAGCCAAAAAGAAAAGGAATGAATAAATTATTGTTAAAAAAATTATTAAAACTGTGATTGGGAGAAAATATATCATTAAATATTATTATTATTGTTGTTAAAAAATTACAATTGGGAGAAAACTTACTTTTATTAAAAATAATATTTTTTTTATCATTACATATTATTGATTTTTATCATTACATATTATTATTATTATTATTATAAAAATATTTAAACTGTGAGACAACACTTTTTTAAATAATATTATTATCATTATTATTATTATTATTATTATTATTATTATTATTATTATTATTATTATTAAAAACATGTTCATTAAGAGAAAACCTAATACTTTACAAATATTGTCTCTGACCAGAGTTTGACCTCTTGATGCGTCTGTAAGAATCAAATGCAGTCAACATTCTCCTGCTTTCTCGCATGTCACCAGCGCTGCGTTTTATTTCCTCAACTATAGCAGTCAGTCAGAGCTACAGCTGTCCTGCATTTATGTGCTAAACGCAGGATTCCCGAGGGCAGGTTCTGGTTTGTTTGAGCACAGATGCATGTAGAGGTCAGTCCCTCCAGGTTAATGCGGTGTCTGTTCTGGAGGTGAGAAAGACTCTGTAGGGTGTCTTCCTCTCCCCCCTGCACTCATTAGTGTTTGATGGACCTGCGTTAGCGCCAAAAGGCTCCCGTTAGCATACTCACACTTACACACATCCAGCCAAAAACCTCCCTCCGAGTCTCTTTCAGACAGGATCAGATGCTCCACACAGAAGTGCTAAAGAGCCACCTTTTGCTAACATGTGGGTGGAGAATAAATTGATTGGCTGTGTCCAAAATCACATACTTCCCTACCCTGTAAAACGTATCCACAAATTAGCAGTTTTCTGTATTTTGCGATTCATGTTTTTATTTGTTTATTTCTGATTTTGAATTGCATTATGGGATTTCCAACAACTTTTAACACTGAAAAGTGCGAACACTCGAATTTTCTGCACATGTGTAATAGTGTGCAGTGCTATATTGTCTGGGTTGGTGTTGTATATTTCACTACAGAAACACTACAGCACGTTTTCTCCTATTTTACAGACTTATGTCTTTAGGTATTATTTCTTAAACATTATATTATTTCAAACGACTAAAATGTCAATAATAGTCACTTTGTTAAACTGTAGAGTTGAATTTACAACTTCAAAAGTGGACAGAGCAGAGATCAACATCCCATAATGCAATTCACCACCACAAATAAACTGAAAACACTCAAATGCAGAAGTTGTTAATTTTGATATGAACATTTTATCAGAAAATATTCCGATATTATTTAGTGTAGGGCAGCACGGTGGTGAAGCCTCGGCTGGGTCAGTGGGCGTTTCTGTGTGGAGTTTGCATTAGGGTGGGGCGATGTCGGCAAATTTGGCATCGTATGATGTCTAATGTGAAACAAAGGTGAATTAATTATTCATAACAATTTAATTATTTGTTGCATACTGTTTCAACTACCTGACCCGCATGGTCTTTGTTTTACCCATAAACAAGCATTAATGTAGATAAGTCACACTCAGATTACCACCTGTCAATCATTTTTTCCAAGGGACTCTGGCATGAATAGGCAGAGTGATCTGTGTCGTTATAATGGCATCAACAAACTTGGTTGGTAAAAACCCTGATGAAAAATCCAGCTTAAACCAGCCTAGGCTGGTTGGCTGGTTTTAGCTGGTTGACCAGCCTGGTTTTAGAGGGGTTTTGGCCATTTCTAGGCTGGTTTCCAGCAATTTCCAGCCTGGTCTTAGCTGGTCAGGCTGGAAAATGACCAGCTAAAACCATTTAAAACCAGCTTGACTAGCCTGGTTTAAGCTGGACATAGCTGTTTTTGACTGGGCTCCTAGCCTGTCTAGGCTGGTCAAGCTGGTTTTAGCTGGTCGTTTCCCAGCCTGACCAGCTAGAACCAGGCTGGAAATGGCTGGAAACCAGCCTGGAAGTGGCCAAACCCCTCTAAAACAGACAACACGAGGGTGTGCTACAGAGGACTGCATTGTTTTATCACTCACCGGGTTACATAGGCTGAATTGCTAAATTGGCTGTAGTGTATGTGTGTGAATGGAAGTGTATGGATGTTTTCCAGTGATGAGTTGCAGCTGGAAGGGCATCCGCTGCGTAAAACATATGCTGGATAAGTTTGCGGTTCATTCCACTGTGGCACTGTGGAATGAGTTCTTTAGTGTATTTTATTTTTATTTTTTTAAATAAATAAGCTTGAATATCGAAGATAAAAAAATGATTTGAGCTTATTTGATTATTTTGTTTTTTATTTTTAACCTTAAATATACAGTTGAGAGCAAAATCATTGGCTATTTTGTGCAATATTTATTCTTTTTCAAATATTTCTCAAGTGATAATTAATGGAGCAAGGTCATTTGTACTGTATTTCCTATATTTTTTCCTCTGGGAAAGTCGTATGTTTTATTTCGGCTAGAACAGCGGTCAGAAACCTTTTTTCAGCAAAGAGCCATTTCAGATTTTTTTTATCAAATGCATTTTTTAAAGAGCCATATGAAATGATAAATGAATTAACCTTTATTTATTTTAAACAAACCTTTATTTATGTCCATGCACAACTCAAAAATAAACAAATATGACGCATCACAATGTATAAAGAAAGGACAATTTACATATACATATACGATTTTTTTTCCGCTTTCGCCACTCATGAATGTTTGAATTTTCATGCGTGAGGTTACCATAGAAATGTAAGTTGCCATAGAAATGTACCATAGAAATGTTAGAAATATAGCTTGCTCTTTATTGTTGTCACGATGCAAGTTAAACCACAGGTGGTTGGTTGAAACATCCTTTTATTGTAAACCGAGTTCTTATTCATTTTGCTGTAGAAAATACAATAAAAAGATAACTGTAATTGTATTTTCAATAGGAAACTGATTTCTAGGAACAGTTATATTTTTAAAAAATTTGAAATATTATTGAAGAGAGACCACATATGAGCCATAGGTTCCCTACCCCTGGGCTAGAATAAAAGCAGTTTTTAATTTATAAAATTAATAAATTTTATAAATTTTATTAAAACCTTTTTAAGGTCAATGTTATCAGTTCACTGCGCTTCTACAGTATAGATTGTGTCACAGCAGCTGAACGCAGAAGTTCTAGTGAACTGAAACTGTGTCAGTCCAGTTTTCAGAGTTGAAGTTCAGTTTAGTTCAGTTCAGTGTGGTTTAATATTCCTTGCTGATCACTGAAGAGCAAATCCATCCATGCACACCTCCACAAGTCCCAAACCAAGCAAGCCAGTGATGACATTGGAGGAACAAACTTCACCAATTGACCAAAGCGAAAACCTGGAGAGAAACCAGGCTCAGTTGGGCACGATCATTTCTCCTCTGGCCAAACAAAAGAGTTGCAGTCTAGGCGCTGGAGGCTGGAGAACACTGGACATTCATCGTGGAGAAGCTGCAGGTGTGAGTAGGTCACCGGCGGGTGATCATGCTGGCCCACAGGATCAATGCAGAGACTTGTCTATCACTGAGATCTTTCAGAAATCAGTCCCTTGCTCTCCACTCCTCCATGACCACCACAGCAGCTGCTCAGTATACGGCCTGGTCCAGGATTATGGAGACCTCTAGAAGTCCTCTATGGTTGGCTTAATCTCTTCACAGATTTAGATCACATCAATGGTTCTGCATAATCTCTAGGCCTCAGAATAAGTATCCCCTGGTGCAAATGGAGAACAAAGAGAATAATTAGAGTAGCTGCTGTTCATAGTGTATTTAAACAAGAGATATTAAATATGAAGTGCTAAAAATGAAAATAGTAATTATATAAACAAACACGGAAAGCATATGAGAGCTTCTAACACAATATCTGGTGCATTAAGACAGGAGGAGTGTGTCTTACAGGTGGTTGTCAAGCCAGCTCACCTGCGTGGAGCACACTCATGCATCATACCGTTATGTGATGCATTGTGTGTATGCTTTACTAAAAAGATGGGTCTTTAATTTAGTTTTAAACTGAGAAAGGCTATTCCAGAGTTTAGGGGCCATAAATGAGAAGGCTCGACCTCCTTTAAGGCTGGACGATGTGTAGCACTTACTGCTTCTTGAAGTGTAGTTTGATCACAGAGAGTTGAACAGATCTTTTAATTCAAGTTTCTTTGCAAACACTGTCTGATTATATGCATTACTATGGAGCCGTGTTAATACGTGCCTGTCAATCAATATCAGTGGGCTGGGAAAACTGCACTCCTACGTCACGTTGCGATCGCTTCAAAATCACTGGGATTTGGATCCTATAATAATGTCAGGATATTTCAAAATAGAAATGTGTTGTGTTTCTATCAGTCTAGTATGACTGTGGACACACTATACTACACACACTTCTGTCCAAACAGCTTACAAAAGGTGATTTTACATTATAGCAGAACTTTAATATATACAGGGAATAACTAAATTCACTTTCCCAGAATTTCCACATCACCTTTTCACTTTTTTGTTGACATTACTGTGATTCTTTTGAGTTTTTTTTTCTCATAAGTAATGCACATTAGAATTTTATGTTATCTAATGTTGATGAATGATATACATTAATAATATAAATAATGTTGCGTATTGCTATTGTGATTTAATTTACAATTCAATTCAAGCTGATTTTAATTTCATTCAAGCTTCAGCTCAATAATCTGTAAGCCATGGCAACGATTCTGCGACAGCTCTTAAAAATTAGCTGTTTTTATTCAGTGTCTGTGACTTTGAAACCAAACTATTCCCATATTACAAATGCTGTTTTTCTTTGATATTAATTCATCTATTAATGCTTCTGAAGCATCAGATGCCATAATCCCTTTTGTCAGCTCTTTCCTGTTTGATTTCTTTCTTTTTTTTATTGTGGGCGTAGTTTATTTGCGCAATACTGATTAGGCAGAGCGAAAGTGTGCTCAGTCAATTGGCTAGTTATAAAGCCCCGGTCAGATCACAGAATTTCAGCAGGATTTTCTTGACATAGGGTGTCGTGGGGAATCATAAACGACAAATGAACATCGTGACACGAGATTCAATCGTTTCTTCTCGTTTAATGTGGCATAGTTCACGACAACACGGCAAATGTCTGTGATGCCACGCAGAAAGTCTTGCATGTTTAATTTTCTGAAGCATAGTGGACTGGATTTGAAGCACTTCCCCTCAGATGTTATTCGTCATTCTTGTTTACATATATACATATATATTTTATATTGCAGCCTCTTCGATTCGATTTCCATTATTCGCACAACCCAGTTAGAGTTATCTCTGTTAGTGGGAAAAGTTGTTTATGATGAGAATTGATTCATTATATAGCTATTTCTTCACTATATACTGCTTATAGTTGTGTTTTTGTCTGTGTTATAAAGTTATGTTGTGTATGTTAGGAAAAACGACTCTGCATTATTTGCATAACATTGTTTTTCATCCGGAATGGTTCCAGAAAAGATTTGTGTGAACGTTTTATTAAGTGTCCGTCAATGCCAACAGAAACTTTATTTTAATCAGAGTTTTAAGTCTGTTTAGTCTAAATGGTGTGTGTGAGTGTGTGCATGGGTGGTATACGATTCTGATGGTAACAATTTTTTCTCCCGTTGAACACAATATATTTTATTTTAAGCAACATTTAAGATATTTTGGAACTATTAAGATATTAGTATTCAGCCTAAAGTGACATTTAAAGGCTTAACTAGTGTAATTTGGCAAGTTATGGTAATTAGGCAAGTCATTGTATAACAGTGGTTTGTTCTGTTGACAATTCAAAACTAATATTGCTTAAGGGGCTAATAATATTGACCTTAAAATGGGTTTAAAACAATTAAAAACTGCTTTTATTCTAGCTCAAATAAAACAAATAAGACTTTCTCCAGAAGAACAAATATTAGAGGAAATACTGAGAGAAATTCCTGAATCTGTTCAACATCATTTGGGAAATATATAGAAAAAAGAATCATATAATTTTGACTTCAACTGTGTGTGTGTGTATTTGTGGGTGGGATGTTCCTCGCTGTGTTTTACTGTGTGAATCCAAGTGTGTGTGTCGGCGTTCACTAAAGCTGGCCGAGGCAGAATCCGGGCAGGCAGGCGGCAACAAGTGGTGTGTTTTTCCACCAGATTCCTTTTTGGGTCTGCGCAGCGAGACTTGAGTCACGTGACACTTTACCTCCGCCTCCCCCCGTTCTAGCGCTAAGACCACCCTCACGGGGATCGTAGACCCCAATAACACCCTTTCACACTCCGTGAACCTGAAACAATCAACTTTTAATAGCAGCTGTCCATCCAGTCAGCGGGCCGAGCGGCACACAGATACCCCGGCAGGCAATGGAGGAGTCAGAGAGGCTAAAACCCGCTAAATACCCCCGTCCCTCTTTTATGCAGCTCAGGCTTTTCCTCCATCCCATTTTCTGTCTCTCTTTCATTCACAAGAGGACAAGAGAGACGGCATAAATAAAGCTCAGGACTGATGCTGCGCGTCTTACAGTGCATGTGTCTGCTGGATGCGTATTATTCGACTCTTTCTTTCATTTTTCTTTCGTAAAAGAATAATTCAGCACACACTCTCTCTTCTGTGATGCTGTCAAAGAAGCACATTTGGTTTCCACAAAGAACTTTTATAGAACCATTTTTAGAAGTAGGAGCTTTGTAATTGCATTGCAGTTCTCTCTTGAATGGATTCTGGGGTTAGTTTTTAACAGCAGGTGGCGCTGTGTGATTATGAAGAGTTGTATTCTGCTTGCTTCAGATTGCTTAAGCGTACAGGGCAAGCACTCTTATTTATGAGCATTTGTGTATGGTTAAAAGCTATTCTAGTGCACCATCTGATTTTATACAAGTCTAGAGCGCCGTCTACTGTTAATAACCAGCCTAGAGCGCCATCTGCTGTTAATAACCAGCCTAGAGCGCCATCTGCTGTTAATAACCAGCCTAGAGCGCCATCGGCTGTTAATAACCAGCCTAGAGCGCCATCTGCTGTTAATAACCAGCCTAGAGCGCCATCGGCTGTTAATAACCAGCCTAGAGCGCCATCGGCTGTTAATAACCAGCCTAGAGCGCCATCGGCTGTTAATAACCAGCCTAGAGCGCCATCGGCTGTTAATAACCAGCCTAGAGCGCCATCTGCTGTTAATAACCAGCCTAGAGCGCCATCGGCTGTTAATAACCAGCCTAGAGCGCCATCGGCTGTTAATAACCAGCCTAGAGCGCCATCGGCTGTTAATAACCAGCCTAGAGCGCCATCGGCTGTTAATAACCAGCCTAGAGCGCCATCGGCTGTTAATAACCAGCCTAGAGCGCCATCGGCTGTTAATAACCAGCCTAGAGCGCCATTGGCTGTTAATAACCAGCCTAGAGCGCCATCTGCTGTTAAAAACCAGCCTAGAGCGCCATCTGCTGTTAATAACCAGCCTAGAGCGCCATCTGCTGTTAATAACCAGCCTAGAGCGCCATCTGCTGTTAATAACCAGCCTAGAGCGCCATCTGCTGTTAATAACCAGCCTAGAGCGCCATCTGCTGTTAATAACCAGCCTAGAGCGCCATCTGCTGTTAATAACCAGCCTAGAGCGCCATCTGCTGTTAAAAATCAGCCTAGAGCGCCATCGGCTGTTAATAACCAGCCTAGAGCGCCATCTGCTGTTTAAAACATAGTGCCGTCTGTTTAATAAAACTAGCCCAGAGCGCCATCTGCTGTAAAAATCTAGCATTGAACACAGTCTGCTGTTAATGACTAGCCTAGAGTGCCTTCTTCTGTTAAAAACTATTCTAGAGCACCGTCTGATTTTATACGAGTCTAGAGCGCCGTCTACTGTTAATAATCAGCCTATAGCGCCATCTGCTGTTAATAACCAGCCTAGAGCACCATCTGCTGTTAAACACTAGCCTAGAGCGCCATCTGCTGTTAAAAACCAGCCTAGAGCACCATCTGCTGTTAAAAACCAGCCTAGAGCGCCATCTGCTGTTAAAAACCAGCCTAGAGCACCATCTGCTGTTAAACACTAGCCTAGAGCTCCATCTGCTGTTAAAAACCAGCCTAGAGCGCCATCTGCTGTTTAAAACAAAGTGCCATCTGTTTAATAAAACTAGCCCAGAGCGCCATCTGCTGTAAAAATCTATCATTGAACACAGTCTGCTGTTAATGACTAGCCTAGAGTGCCGTCTTCTGTTAAAAACTAGTCTAGAGCACCGTCTTCTGTTAAAAACAAGCCTAGAGCACCATCTGTTGTTAAAAACCAGCCTAGAGCACCATCTGCTGTTTAAAACCTAGTGCCTTCTGTTTATTAAAACTAGCCCAGAGCGCCATCTGCTATAAAAAACTAGCACTGAACACAGTCGGCTGTTAATGACTAGCCTAGAGTGCCGTCTTTTGTTAAAAACTAGTCTAGAGCACCGTCTGCTGTTAAAAAACCCAGCCTAGAGCACCGTCTGCTGTTGATAACCGTCTGCTGTTGATAACTACCCTAGATCGACATTTTCTGTTAAATATGAGCCTAGAGTGATATTTGCTGTTAAAAACTAGCCTAAAGCATCGTCTGCTGTTAAACTAGTCTAGAGCTGGTAAAAACTAGCCTAGAGCGCCGTCTGCTGTTAAACACTAGCCTAGAGCACCGTCTGCTGTTAAACACTAGTCTAGAGCACCATCTGCTGTTAAACTCTAGCCTAGAGCGCCGTCTGCTGTTAAACACTAACCTAGAGCACCGTCTGCTGGTAAACACCAGCCTAGAGCGCCACGTGTTGTTAAAAACTAAGCTCAGAAATCATTCCAGAGCAATGCATTCTCAATGTTTTTATTTTTTTATACTTGTTTCTTTTATTCCTGTTTATGTAAAGCACTTTGAATTGGCATTGTGTGTGAAATGTGCTACATAATTAAACTTGCCTTGCCTTCTGGAAGTCTAAGAAATTGTATCGCATCAAAATGTATATTTTTTGCAATTTATTAATTTATCAGCCAGCCCTATTTAAAATATCTTTTTCCATGGTCTGAAGAACATTTGAATAAAATAAAGGACATTTTGTGCAATTGATAGTTTTGGTACATCACAGATCACAGATGGAAAAAGTTATATGGGCGTATAATAAGGCGATTACTTGTTTAACTCAGATGCATGCATTAACTTGATCAAAAAGTCACCATTTCAGCACTCTTGCTCAGCATTGGTCATTCTCAAATGCAAAAGCTGTAAACATAGTCTCATCCTTCAGCAGTTTCGTGTGGAAAAACGTCACCACGTCATGTTTAAACAGTACATAAGCAAACGTATGAATGTTTAAATAACCAGCGGTCCATTCTCATCGCTGGCACAAGCCACCAAACCATGATTGTTTTTTTGTCCGTCTCTCTGGTTTACTCCCCTCCCTGAATAAAACGCTTGATTTTTCCACCCAGTTTTATCTGTGAAAGATGAGAGTTTGGAAAGAATCGCTTTGCTTGTAGTGTAGCTTTCAAATTAGAGGCAGGATTGTGTTACGAAACGTCGGGACAATTGATCTTCTCAAGCAGCCATTGTGCATGTTGAAGACTATCAATGTATTGTACTCACAAGTGTTTCAGATGTTCTCAAAATGTAAACCATTGTACCGTCAGTGTAGGAGAAGAGTTATTTGAGATTTAGACTGAAAGATACTCCCGTTTCATGATTCTACCTTTCACTGTAATCCCTGTTCACTTCGTGCCATCCTGATGTTTATTCTCTAAAAAAACAAATGACTTTAAACCAGCTCAGCAGGTATTTCAGCTCAATTCAAATCTTGTTTCTTTGTTTTCTTGTTTTTTTATTTTTCACATTAAAGAAAAGCCACAGATAACTAGTCTTTGCTATCTATATTTTGTTTTAATGATGAACAAATTGAGAATTTCTGTCATCCTAACATCCTGACATGAAGCAAATCTTTTTAAAGTATGCAATAACAAATCTTAAATGTGAATTTGGTGCATTTACATTATTATGAGAGTGGCTGACTGTAGTATTGGTAACCTAGCAACCAACAGTAAACATAATGGAGACATCTAATTGGTTACATATAATCTGTATAAATTATGATGAAATTTGATTCATTATGTGACTCTTTCCTCACCATATGCTGCTTATAGTTGTGTTTTTGTCTGTGTTATAAAGTTATGTTGTGTACGTGTTATAGGAAAAACATCTTTGCAATTTTGCATAACTTTTTTTTTTCACCCAGAATGCTTGCAGAAAAGATTTGTGAGTGTAAAAGTTTCTCCAAGAGGTCATCAATGGCAACAGAAGCTTTATTTTAAAGGTGTGTGTGTTAAGCGTAGGCAGGTATAGGATTCTGACGCCCCATTCACATGGGGCATCAGCTTCAATGCTTCCCATTCACTTTGAATGGGTGATGTCAGGCGTTGCCGAACTGTATTGTGGATCCATCGGCGAAAGTTGGGACTTTCTCAACTTTTGAAGTGCTGACGAAAGCATCAGCCAATCAGATCGCTGTATGCAAATACACAAGCTTAGACAGTAGCCGATTGCTGACTAATTTCATTGGCCAACGCTGTTATGATGATCGCATCAGCCCCAACTTCAACAACACCCTCGGTCAAGCGTTGACGCTGTAGCCCCGTGTGAATGCACCATTAAGGTACCAAAGTTTTCCCCATTGAACACAATATATTTTATTTTAAGAAACATTTAAAATATTTTGCAACTATTAAGATACTAGTATTCAGCTTAAAGTGACGTTTAAAGGCTGATCTGATCTAATAATGTTCGTTACATCCGGGTTTATTTGGCAAATGCGTTTCCATCTTGCATTTTTCACGTTAACCCTTTTCGTAATTCTACCTTTCACTGTAATTCCTATTCACTTTGTGGCGTCTTGACATTAATTCTCTGAAAAAAAACCCCGAATTAAATGGCTTTAAACCAGCTCAGCAGGTATTTCAATTCAATTTAAATCTTGTTTTATAGTTTTTGTTGCTTTAAATTTTCCATAGAATAAATCAGAACCTTTCGCTACATAAATTTAGATTTTAATTAGAGAAAAAAAATGATAATTTCTGTCAAATTTCTATCCTAACATGAAGCAAATCCTTTCAAAGTTTGCAAAAAAACAAAATCTCAAACGTTAATTAGGTGCATTTCCATCATAGACCCTTTTATAATCTGTCTTAAATCCTTGACAGTTTTAATATTTATATATATATTTTTAAATGTATGAACATTAATATGCACTTATGTATGTATTAAGTCATCGTTGCGTCAAATAACAAAAAACAAATTACCGCTAATGCGAGGTGTTTCTAATGCAGCGTTATGGTATGGTGATCACCCATCTTGCTAGGGGCAGCATGGAAAGACCACTCCCCTGCTGCACTTTACTTCCGTGAGGGCGGCATGAACAACGTTAGGGTGGCACGATCGTCGTTTGCCTACGGCGTCAATTTAGCTTGCTACGGTACTGGCAGCGTCTATGGTGCGGGACAGTAAATCTGACATTATTCTCTCTTCTGGCTGCCATTATCAGTCTTACACTATTTATTCTGAAAGTCTTGATAATGCCATGATGGAGTTTTTCTGTTATTATTTCAGGATTGTAAAACAATAGCCCCTTTCACACAGTGATACCGGTAAATATTCGGTAAATTTCCGGAGCAACTTTACCAGTAAATTAAAAACCACACTGAACTGAGCTCAACTGAACTTAAACACTACAAACTGAACTACACTGTTCCTATTTACTGTGACCTTTTATGTGAAGCTGCTTTGACACAATCTACATTGTAAAAGCGCTATACAAATAAAGGGGAATTGAATTGAATTGAATTGCTGTTCACACAGGCACAGACGTTACGGAATTTTTCCAGAAAAGGTCATTCACACATCCATTCCAAAATACAGGTAAATTCTGACATCATTAACCAGATATGAGCTCTAAACGACTGCGCTTGTATTTGTAAACATTTGACTACATTACTAACTCTGTGGATGGATCAGTATTGTGAACAACTTCGATGAAAACATATAGAGCAACACTTTAGCATGTCGAGATATAACGTTACATACTGAAGGAAGCAGAGCTTGAAGGTAAACAAACAATGGCTTATCACAAGCATTTTGTCGACCTTGTTTTACACATTTGGAAGAACATAGAAACTTAAGGAAGAACATAGAAACGGTATCTGACTAACATAGCAGCTGAATGTGTCTGGAAAAATATCCAAAGGCTATTATTTTCATATTCGGTGCGGATGTGAGTGCGTCTGAGTGTTCTGATTGGCTGAAGTAGACGTGAATGTTCTCTTTCCAGCAATCTTCCTTCTGCGTTCACACAGCGCAGCATTCTGGCAAATTACTGGTAATGTTACAACTTGTCTTTCTGGAAAATAGCCAGAATGAGTTTAGCGGTATTTTCAAAAAGGGCCTGTTCACACATACAGAACTTTCCGGAAAACTGCCGGTAATTTTCCGGAAAGGTCTGTATGTGTGAAAGGGGCTATTGATTTGTTGTGCTCTCCCGCTTACTACGCTATGAGTTTACCAGCTATGACCACTTCTGCTGCGGACCATTCTTTTGTGAGAGTGGCTGACTGTAGTATTAGTAACCTAGCAACCAACAGTAAACATAATGGAGACAGCTGATTGGTTACATGGGCGTAATGTTCATTCATCAAAGTTTTGTTTCTGTCTCACATTTTTCACATTAAACCTTTTTTGCACGAGTCCAGAATCCCCTCAAGGGTGCGTTCAAGAATGTTTTTGTAAATGAAGGAAATTTGATTCAATAATACATTAATTTCTCATATGATACCTCAAATGTGCATCAAGACAGTGATGAAGACCCAGCTAGTGTATCCTGCTTTTTCAGTCTTTTTTCTGAAAGAGGCGGCTGTAGTTTCACATGCAAGTTCAACAATCTCTTTATTCATCATTAATTTTTCTTCAGCTTAGTCCCTTTATTAATCAGGGGCCGCTACAGCGGAATGAACCGCCAACTATTTTACACAGCGGATGCCCTTCCAGCTGCAACCCAGTACTGGGAAACACCCATACACACTCATTCACACACAAACTCATACACTACGGCCAATTTAGTCCATCAATTCCCCTATAGGGCATGTGTTTGGACTGTGGGGGAAACCGGAAACACACGCCAACACGGGGAGAACATGCAAACTCCACACAGAAACGCCACAATCTCTTTATAATAATATTATATTTTTTTATTACATTTCACTGAAAACTGCTTGCTGTTAATAAGCCTTTTATTTAAAACTCGATTTAACGATTATTAAACTATAAACCAATTTAAAATCTCCTCTTTCTATCCGCTTGGTGACGTGTTGGTGGCGTATGTACTGTTTCCGAGTCCAAGCCGCTACTCATTTGAATTGAGAAAATGTTCGTTTATGCTCACTTTTTAGTCATATATATTTATATAAAGTAATAGTGTACACAACAATATCTGGGCTTGCTGCATCACAAATAACTAAATTTAACACAGTTTATAAAAAATGAATCACTTTCTGGTTATCGGATATTAGGCATGGACATGTGTATTGCGATGGTGATTATTGCAGCGCTTTGTAAACGTTTATTATTACCATTTATTAAGTCTCCCCATATAGTTTAATAGAGCGCTTTGACTTGGAAACCGCTTTGCGTGACGTCACACTTAACAAGCGGATAAACAAAACAATGAAATGTAATATTACCTTTGTTCTATGTTGTTGACAAAAATATACGACCTGTAATATATGACCTGTAAGACCTAAAACAGCACTCATCAGAGTAACAAATGCACTGATATTTTAGAGCTGTAAAATGATTAATAATGAGGAGGGCCAGACAGAATCTGCGGATGTTTTTTACTATTTTGCTGAGAATTCTGGTAAAAATCTGCGGATTTCTGCAGAATTATATTGAGAATATCATAACTAAAACCACAGCGGAATGAACTGCCAACTTATCCCCTCCAGCTGCAACCCAGTACTGGGAAACACCCATACACACACATTCTCTCACACACACACACTCATACACTACGGCCAATTTAGTCCATCAATTCCCCTATAGCGCATGTGTTTGGACTGTGGGGGAAACCGGAGCACCCGGAGGAAACACACGCCAACACGGGGAGAGCATGCAAACTCCACATAGAAATGCCAAATGGCCCAGCTGGGACTCGAACCAGAGACCTTCTTGCTGTGAGGCCACATCGCTTTGTAAAAATATTTCAGGCTGTATTTTTTTGTTTAGGTTTTTTATGTGTGTGTGTGTGTGTGTGTGTGTGTGTGTGTGTGTGTGTGTGTGTGTGTGTGTGTGTGTGTGTGTGTGTGTGTGTGTGTGTGTGTGTGATGACTCACTGGTGTCCACCGCGCTGAGATCTGCGAGGGGGGCGTGTTTATTATTCACTAGGTTGTCATGGAAACGCTGTAGTTTTGAGCGCACGTCATCGTAATTACACGTCTTTGATGTGTTTCTTGAGCTTCAGATTTTTTTGGCCATTTGACAAATCAGATGCGACCGAGGGAAAAACCACTCATCAAACGAACTCTAATAATTAATTACTCCTAATTAAGAGCATTCAGAATATTGGGCTCATTTTAAGTGTTTTAGCACAACTGAAACCTGTGCAGATAATGATCCAGACACTGGCAGACGGCCAGGGTTATACGCACACACACATGCACAAACACGCACACGCTCACCTATATACACACACACACACACAGCTTTACCTGATGCATTTGTTTGGAGTGTTTTGATTATTACATAAGTTTGCCGTCAGCTCACACACCAATACAAGCGTATTACTTCCGCTGTTACGTACACACACACACACACGCATACACACACACACATATGCACACACATGTTCCCTTCACTCAAAGGCAAACCCAATTAAGTCTTTACAAAAATAATATTGTTGGCCGGAGCTGAGAGGAGTTGTGTTTTATTAGCAGTGGGCTCGCTGAGAGAATGGAGGGACTAATGTAGAGAGGGAGAGGGAGAGAGAGCGGGAGCTGCAGATTGTTTGAAATGCGCTGTGAGTCAGCCTCTCAGATTTATGCCCATGGGCTGCTGCTGCTTCTTGGGTGGGCCGCACTCACACACACACATACATACACACACACACACACATATTAGCCAATCACAAGCCAGAAACACAGCTCTGCTTTCCTGCTGCTGCTGCACACTTTCTGCATGTCTGTCCCTCTCTCTTTCTTTCTTTCTCTCTTTCTTTCTTTCTTTCTTTCTTTCTTTCTTTCTTTCTTTCTTTCTTTCTTTCTTCTTTCTTTCTCTCTTTCTTTCTTTCTTTCTTCTCTCTTCTCTCTTTCTCTCTT
>NW_026613799.1:0-35871 GCF_903798145.1 Danio aesculapii | reverse complement strand
TTTATAATCACACTTGATAAAAACAGACTGCAGAAACACTTTGATTGACACTGTCCTGTTGTACGCATCATCAGAGGGGAGAAACATTGCCCATTAGTGACAATCTCTACCTAATTAGCATAGGACGTTAGTCTTGTTTTTGAATCTGCCGCAATGTTGACAAAAAAGGCATTTGTAGCTCCGCCCTCTTTTAAAAAGAGCAAAATCTCATTTAAATTTAAAGCGACAGTCACCAAAATGACACAATTAGGATAAAAGCCTAATGGGGTGTTCACTCCAGAAGCGGCATACGCAAATAAATAGCGGTATTCGCGCATAAAAAGGCATGTGAATATTTTGAGTTTAATTCGCGCATCAAATTCACTTCATTTGCTCGTCAAATTTGCTTCACAATAGACCATATTCACATCATGAGTGTAGCACCCTCACCGCCTGATGAGGGACAATAATGTTATTAAAACACAGGAAACATGAAGCTGTATTGTTTTTTTTTAAATGAATGCACTTAACTGTATACTTTCACAATATTGTAAAACATAACATATGTAAACACCTTAACAGATATTATTTATATATATATATATATATATATATATATATATATATATATATATATATCACAAAATATTTACATACATGTTTCCTGCACATTACTGTTACACATTACTATTCAGTTATTATATAATTCCGACCTACACAAGTTTCTCTTTATATATAAACATTGTAACCAACAATGAGACTTAAAATATCACTTTGTGACTTTGTAATTACTTTGTAACTATATTCCCTTTGTTAGTAGTTATGTTGATACATATATGATACAATCACTCAAACATTTCTTGCGTTGACATTTAAAATGATCACTGTTGCCGTTGGAATTACAGTGCAGAGTGTATAGCACACATACAGTTAATACAAACTCATATTTATTTATATACACCATCAAGTTATTTTAATAGATGACACTTGTTGCTTTCATATCACTGACATATATTCAACACATTTTGATAATTTAAACTTTTCATACCTGATCAGTAGGCCCACACGAAATCTGCGCATGCAGAATTCCGCAGATTTTTAGCCCATCATTGATTCAGTTTATTTACTTGTGTAAATGTGTGTAAATTTATATTTATTCAGTTTTGAAATTATTTCAGTATTGACTAATATGAAAATATTTATGATTTATTTACAATAGAGTTTGTAAAGTAATATTTTCTGTCTTTTAGTAGAGATATTATATGAGAGACTTGCTTTGTTTATCAAATAAAGTGGATCTAATTGGATTAGATGGAAGTTTCATATATTAAATTTCATATTTTAAGGTTTTAGCTATGATACCCCTAAAATCATTCCGCATAAATCCGCAGATCTTTACCAAAATTCTGCGCAGAAATGGCAAAAAATGTCCGCAGATTCCATCTGGCCCTACTAATATTGGACATATTGTTATTAAAACACAGGAAACACGGAGCTGCTGCTGCTTCACGTCAGAGTCTGTGTATTGTTTGAGCAGCAAGCCCCTCCCCCTCATTAGATATACAGTTTACAGGCAGAAGCAGCCAATCGGAAAGATGTAAATCGTTGCATCGCATTCCATTAATTTACAATATTTATTTTCTCTTTCCTTTTTCAGAAAAAGAAAGTGTACAGACAAATAACTAAATTTGTAACCACTTCATGGGCGGGGCGTCTGTCTGCCCGGTGACCCTAGTTTCCTTGCTAAATGGTTAACACAGAGTATAAACAGGAATCGGAGAATGAAATTCAATACCTTTTAAGACCTTTTTTAAGACTCTTTCCATACATTTTAAGACCTTATAACCACTTTAGGTTTGAACTGAAAACACTGGCGATATTTTAACTTACAGTATATTTACTAAATATTAATGTGAGAAACTAATCCAAAACTAAAACAATATTTATATACTGAATACAAATCTATTAAATCTAGCTAATTTAGCAGGTTGGTGCCTATAAAACTGAAGAAAGAATGGTGTTGCCTTGGCTACTGAAGTACACAGCAAGATGTCAAATCTAGCAGAATTTTATTGATTTCATAAACTACACAGCATCCTGATATTCGCAGATTTAATTCAGGCAAACTTTAGAATACAACCATACATTGCATATTCAAAAATGATTAGGGGTGTCAACATTAATTGTTTCTTCGGTGCACCGCAATGCAGACAATTCAGTATCGGTTCAGTAATAATCATAACCGGTTATTATGTACTGACGTCATTTATCTCATATGTGCTATGTCGCCGTAGCTTACTATGGGCGAGGGAGGAAAGCACAAGTGTTTACAACGCTCCAATTACTTAAAAACACAGAAGCTGTGCACAGTTTCACCGCATGTGTGTTTGCTGGACAGTCTTTCACTGACATTTAAAGCAAAAGCCCCTATTTCACAGCAATTGAGAGAATGAAAGTAAACTTCATTTCTCTCCACTCTGTGGCCCATTTGACCAGCTGCATGACTTTTCCTCTTCTCTCGGCTGTTACAGCGATACTTCTGGATACAGACATGAGTGTGCGAGTTTTAATTTAGTGTCTGGGGCTGGGGGGCACGCTGTTTTAAAACAGCCCAAATTTTCTCTACCTGACTATGGCTTTTTTTTACCCAAACAATCAAATTGCAAACTGCCCAATCTGGCAAGACTGCGCCCCTGCCGTTTGTCAGCATCACTCATTGGTGAACAGCGCCTGTTGAGTAAAATATAAAATTGTGTATGGAAAACATCGTCAATGGACCGTGATGCACCGAGATATCGTGAGACCAGTGTAGGTTCACACTTCTAAAAATGACAAAGTTTAATATCTTGCAAAATAGCATTTAAGACTTTTTAATCATTTTTAAGGGCCTTAAATTTCTCAACATTGCTTTATCAACTTTTAATACATTTTAAGACCCCGCGGACACCCTGTAACATGTTTTTTTTTGAGAGATTTCCCCTCAGGAGACCAACAACAGGCGCTACGCCATAACCACGCCCATACTTGAGCAAGCTCCTGATTGGTTAACGCATTGCGAATGTCTGCTAAAGTTCAGATTTTCAAACTCGAGAGCTTCACTGCTTCATTCGCACCATCTTGATAGCGCTGCAGGATGTCTATTCGCATCTTTGCATTGACTTAACATGTAAATCACTCGTGCTAGAAGCTGCCTCCGCCTCTAGATTAAACACCATAAAAGGGGCAGTTTCAAAGAATTATAAAACATTATTTGTGTGGTATTTTGAGCTGAAACTTAACATAGACACTCAAGAGACTTATTTTACATCTTTTTATAAAGGCATAATAGGTCCCCTTTAAAAGCCTGAATGGTTGTGTGCTTACGCTGTTGATCATGAGATGCATGATAGTCTTGGGCATGAGGTCTCTGATGGTTTTGTTGACGATTCCAATGTAGGAATCCACCAGGTTCCGGATGGTCTCCACCTGCCTCTCCAGCTGAGGGTCCATGGAGAAGCTATCAGCTGGAGCGGCCTCTTCTGACTCCACCTGCGCACACACATACAGTAAGTGAGTTCTCAAGAAAAACAACTATTGAAATGAACCTATAGTATAAATGAACGCTTTAACTGGACTTAATGGATTTGTGCTCATATGTATTTTATCTAAATATCTATAGTACCTTTCTCCACCTGGATTTCTTAAACACTGTACTAGAGATACAGTACTAAAAACTTACAAAATGAAAATGTTGCCGAGTAGTTGCATATATTGTATTCTCATTAGTGATGTGTGATGGTGCAAATCTTTTTTTTTTTTTTAAATATTATTAATTTATTTCCAAGTGTGCAAATTTTTTTGCTTCTTTATGCCAAAATCTGTGTCACAGATGCTTTCACACTGCATGACTATCTGGGCTAGCGTTTTGTCGCTGCTTTGTTTACACTGCAAGATGGATCGGCGACAGGGAGATTCACAATGCATGACTTTACAATAGGAAGAATCGTCTCAACTAAAAACACGTCTTAACTAAAAACACGTAGTATATCTTTTGTTATCAGAATCAGTTTTATTGCCAAATGTCCTTCACACACACAGGGAATTTGTTTTGGCTACAGAAGCTTCCAGTGTACATGAAGTGACAAGTGACCAACACAAAATAAATAAATATGAAAAAAAAAAAAAAAAAAGACGATAAACATTAAGCAGCGATGCAGTTAGTCAAAAAATCTGGATGTTGAATTGTGTGTACAGATTTGTTATAAATATACAGGTTTTAGGGTGCTGTGTACAAATATGAATGGAGAAGTTATTGCATTGTATATTGATATAAGGTGCTGTGTACAAGTGCGTATGAGAAAGTATTGCACATATTTATTGCACAGTAGGGAAATATTTAACTGTTCATAAGGTAGATAGCCTGAGGAAAGAAACTTGTCCTGTGTCTGGCTGTTTTTGTGCTTGGTGCTCTGAAGAGCCGACCAGACGGTAACAGTTCGAACAGGTAGTGTGCTGGGTGTGAGGCGTCCAGAGTGATTTTGCGAGCCCTTTTACTCCCTCTGGAAGAGTACAGTTTTTGAAGTCTAGGAAGGGTAGTGCCAGTGATTCGTTCTGCAGTCCGGACTATTCGCTGTAGTCTACGGAGGTTGTTATTAACTACATAACGAGAAAGAAGCCTTTAATGGGGTAGAAAATTGCTCATCTGAGTTTTGAAGGGAATTAGCAGTTTCTCCTCAACTTTTTTCTTTTTCGACCCGTTTGTGATATCGCTCAATGACACATCAAACAGAGAGGTACTCCTGCCAAATTTTCACTAGTTTTTCCTCAAATTTTGGGTCCAAATGAACTGAAAATGAGTGCTTTTAACTGTTCCCCTAACCTCCTGCTGGCCTGCAGATACCCACACTAGTGGATGCTACTCTCTCATTGGCTGTAGGTAATCGCGATGGTATTTTTAATCTGATCACATTTCACACGGCATGACTTGAATTGCAGACAGATCCAGATATTTAGCATGCCACATGCTCACGGGCATCGGCGACTCATCGGTGATTCTCTCAGATCGCATCTTTGATAGTTCACACTGTGTGATTGTCACTCACGTAAACGAGCACAGATTTGCCTGTGATTTCAGGCATTTGTCGGCGATTTCTCAAAACCTGTCAGCGATTCATAATCGGAGCTAAAATCATGCAGTCTGAACTTGGCATTAGGCATATGCTCTGCAGTGTTTCCTCTTGGATTTTTTTCCAGCTCTGGTGGCACTCTGTTCGGCCTTTTTTACACAGATCTTCCAACTACCTGTGGCTTTATTTTAATGACAAATGTCGTGATCGCAGTATTGCAAGTCGAGATCGCATTCATGTAATGCGAACATGTGAATATCTGCACTCGAGCGCCGATTTCCTCTGTTCGTGCACAAAACTTCTTGCGCGCCCTCATATATACGTTGCTCAAGTGCAGATTTTCTTGTGCATTCTCAAATAAACGCTGCTGAAATGCGATTTAGTGCGTTTATGTAGCAAGCGTGTCTCCAACATTTATTAGATTTGCTAGGAATATTTGTGAATGTCTCCAATAGACCTACAGAGGGGCATTAATGCGTCCTAAAGTAAAGTGAAACTGCTATAAACTCCAGCAAATAAAGTCATTGTAGGCAGAGCCATAGAACTTTATCTATAAATAAAATATAGTTATGGAAACTGAAAGCTACGTCGTGTTTGCTAGCCTCACGCATCACGCACCTGTCAGTCAGTCAGTCAACACGTCACCTTAAAGGGTTAAACAAATAACGTACAGCACTTTTACAATTACAGAAAAGTTTGCGCTGTTATAATTCACTTACTTTTTAATACATTTTGATGCGATTTATAACCCGCTATTTAAAAAAAAGTTAAAACTGAATTAAAAACATTTAAAATTTTATATTTATTAAATATAATATAAAATATAAGTCCTTTTATATAGTCCCTTTATAAAATATAATAAAATTAAAACTGAATGTTTTGAATGAGAAGCTGTAATGTAGCCATGGTGGGATGCATTTTGGTGTGGAAGAGTGAATGTAGTGGAAACCATGCTCTGATCTGGGTATGTTTAAAATCAGGCAACATTGTGTCTAAAATTCAAGATTGTATGCAGTTGCACAATAACTAGTTGTTGTTGTTGTTCTTCTTCTACTACTATTATTACTACTACTAATACTAATACTACTACTACTAATAATAATAATAACTTCATAATGTTCACAACAGTTTATTAATTAATTGATTACTTATTGATTATGTCATAGAGACTGGACAAAAAAAGTGGTTAACGTGTTTAATTCCATAAACATGCAATAAACTGATCAGGTGACAGTAAAGAATGTATAACTAAACATAACGCCTTCAAATAAAGGTTATGTTGTGTAAATGTAGCAGAGTTTATATTCATAAAAAGATTAAAATTAAAAATACTTTACTACTACTTAAAATTAAAAAGACAAGATTTTCCGAAAAAAAATAATCAGCATAACCAGAAATGCCAATAATTTAATTGACTAAAATGCTGTCAGAAAGGGTTAAATCATATTCTCTACTCGAGAATTAAGTCATACCATGCCCAAAACATATATGGACATTGTTATTGGCAGAGCGTTTTCCTGCTGTCCTGTGAGAGGCTGTAGGTGCGTTCAGATGTAACAGCGCCAAAATTGTGCATGGGAATTTTCCTGTGCAAGAATAAGGTGTGTGAGGTGGGTGACACACTACTGAGGATAGTGACATCAAAACAAAAAAAAAAAAAAACAAAAAAAAAAAAACAAAATTCTGTTCTCAGGAGTTTGTTTTCCATATCAAACTTGTGAAGTCTCAACTTAAGGAAAGGGTGCAAGACCGAAATTTGTGCATTTAGTATTGAGGAAAAAGCCCCAATCAGCAGCCATGCCTCCCTTTTCAGATGTTTCTGTTTTCCCCCATTCACACAAACATGGAGCAGCAGCGTTTTAAAATGAAAGCGGCCTCTTCAGCGTTTTCAAAACACTCCGTTTTCAGGGCTGGAAAACTCCAGAGTAGTGTGGACACCTCCTGTCCACACTACTCTGGAGTTTTCCAGCCCTGAAAATAACCATAGCAAAACTTATGCGTTTTAAAACGAAAATGCATTAGTGTAAAGAGGGCCTAACCTTCTCTCTGTTACAACTTTCCCCACAGGGGGAGAAATAGTAAAATAGTTTGGTCACACTTTATTCTGATGGTTCGTTTGTTGAATTTAAGTTACATTCCAGCTACATGCCAACTAATTCTCTTTAGACTATAAGTAGACTGTTAGGTTGGGCTTAGGGTTAGGGTTAGTGTAAGTTGACATGTACTTGCAAAGTTTCTAGTCAGTTAAATGTCTGTTGAAGGAGCAGTATCAACAGATAGTAAGCAGACAGTCTACTAATACTCAAATGGGCCATCAAAATAAAGTGTTACCAACCTTTTTACTCCTGGCACTTTTGGCAATACTGCACAAACATAGGTCTGGCGATCAATTTTTCAGTGCTCATTTGTAGAAGAAGCTTGTGTGTTCTTGGTAAAAAAATATGGTTTGTCTAACCCCATTACTTTATTAATTATTTGGCCCAAACCAAAAAGTGTTACTGTGTCCCACTCTCCCCCAAGTCACATACACTTATGTAAGGGGTCCATAGGTTTCCTCCAATATCAAGAGCAAACATATGCCCTTGATAAATAACCATTAGAATGATTTCTAGTCCTATAGAAGTAGAGTAACGATAAAAACAAAACATTTTTACCATTATATACATAAATTACACTAATAATTAACAGTAACACTTTATTTTGATGGTCAATTTGAATATTAGTGGACTGTCTGCTTAATATCTGTTGATATGCTCCTTCACATTTAACTGACTATAAGATTTTCGCAATATTACAGCTTTATATAAATGTAGTGATTTAAAGATAAGACCCTAATAAACATCTCCTGGAAGTGTCCATGAACATAGATGAGTGTAATATTCAGTTTTATGACTAAATAACTCATATCCCGAATGTTAAATGTGTTTGTCTGTGCGTGTGTTAGACCAAACATCAGTACCTGATCTTTCTCAGGGTAAACGCCTGCTCTGAGAAAAGAGGCTTTCCAACTATCCATGTCCTCCTGGGAGTCACAGGCCAGCTCGATCTGACGCAAGTCCTTATACACATTCCTGCGAGGGGGATCGAACACATGAAGCCACCAAACACAAACACACAAACACAGAAATCTGCACTCAGCCCTGACCTTTGCTCAGTGTTGAAGATTGCAAAAATGTGCTTAGTGGACATGAAGCCTTTCTCCACATCTCTGAGCTTCAGGTTATCCAGCGGAAGCATGTATTTCTTCTCTTTTTCCTATTAGAACAAGATAAAAAAAAGACAGTCTTAAAGCATGTTCACACCAAGGACGAAGACTATGAAGATAAAAATTAAGTTTTTAAAAAATGTAATAGGGCTGGCGCAGTGGGTAGCACATTCGCCTCACAGCAAGAAGATCGCTGGTTCGAGCCTCGGCTGGGTCAGTTGGCGTTTCTGTGTGGAGTTTGCATGTTCTCCCCGTGTTCGTGTGGGTTTCCAAGATACCATATATTTTGAAAACATGCATGCATAAAAACATGCGCATAACTGAATAGGAAAAACTTCTTATTCGATGAGAAAAAATGTCCACAAACTACGATGGAAACACTTTTACCGAACAAATTCCAGTATGTGCATTAAATAAAGTCATGTGATTTTGTTATAAGAGATCATGTGATGGTCAAAATGTGTATGAATGGACAAACCAGCAGGCTGAGCACACTGTAAAGCATCTGAAATGTTGTTTTGGTCATTCTAAAACACCTTAACCGTTTCAGTATTAGTGTTATTATATTATTAATGATCTTCAGAAACAAGAGTGTCTGTGATCCACGTCTCACGCCTTCAAATGCCAGCGCGCGTTCATTGCCTGTCGGCATCGTCTTCTGAGACGCAAGTCATTAATTAAATAAGGAAAAGATTCACGCAGCTTCGCCTACCGCAGCAAATTCCGTTTTTACAGTTGATATTTGGCGCCAGTTTTTCAGGAAGTGACGATTTTGTTCTCTTTGACTCATTGGATGAAAACGGTGCTTTATTCGTAAGTCGTGTATTCGATATTCCAGTTTTGCAACCTGTGGGTGAGTAGTTGGTGAACTAACCCTTTAAAACCACATCTGGAAGTGGTTAAATGGATAAAGATGAATAGATAAAAAGATAAATAGATCTCCCATGGATTTTTGTGTTGTGTTATCATGTGGAACCATTACATACAGTCTGTTTCAGGATGGGACTAAAAAAAAGATCATTTTTATGTGCCATTGCAGCCATGCTGATTTAAAACAACATTCTGATGACTAAATAACGGCTGAATTTTAATTTAAGAGAACGTTCCCTTTAAAGAAGGACCACCAGGTTGCCAAGTCAGAGAGGGGGATGTGAGACAGAGAGAGACGGAGAGAAAAGAAAGAGCAGAGGAGGAGTCTGGATGAAGTCTAACGCTGCCAACTCTTTCTGTTGAGTTGAGAAGCAGCATCTGGAAACGTTTATGTCTGCGCAGCTTCGGCCCCAACAGTTACATCACTCAGAGGAGCACTTCCCTGCCCCCAACACACACACATACACACACTCTTATATACACACACATATACACACACACTCACACACAACAACCCCCAGTAACCCAGTACGATTTCCTGCAAATTCCAAAGTCGGATCCCGGCTGGAACATTTCAGTACGCTTGCCACGTCACTTTGCCTCCCCTTTCGTCCCTTTTTTTACTTTCGTCCCGCTCTTCGCCTCTCTTTTCTCAGTTTTCCGCTGTCTCTTTGCATCGGAAACCACCGCCAAGGGAACATTTCTAAGAGTTTATCGAAAAAGAATAATGGTAGAGCATGGAAAGTGCGACTGTAAGTGGTTGAGAATGTGAAAAAAGGAGCCATGATGACAGAACGCTCCGTTATTCCTCTTGAAAGAGGCCTGGAATATGCATTTGCCACGCAGCACTGGATGTGTGAGTATGCTGAACATATGTTTGAAATTAAAATCGTTAATCATCAAAGAGTAACGAAGATTTCAAATGATTTTATTGTGTTTAAGATTCGATGTACTATCGATATTTGTAAATATGTACGGACTGATTTATGTTTTTTATTCTTTGTTTGTATTCATCACTTCGTATGAGATGCTTTTTAAATGTAAAAATAGAAAACGTTATTTCAAACGTACTGCATTTCATTAGCATCAGTGATTATTTATGTTTAAATTAAATTAAAACATTATTCTCCACTAAATGACGGTGTAATATATAGGGAAATTTAATTTTTCTATTTTGTATTCACAATGTTTTCCATTAACCTTGCGTCTTACGTTACATAAAAAAAACGTAAATCACACTTTCATGCTTACTACATTATTAAAACAGGACTACGATTTTGGGAATTGTAAGATAAATTCAACCATAATGGTTACAATCACCTTCATATGCTTTGCAAAACCTTTTTAATTAAGTGTTGACATACATTTTTGATATGTAAATTTAGTGAGGATGAGCATTCGGAAAATTATTTTGAAAAAGTTACAATCCAAACATCCATAGTTTCAAGAAATTTTCAGTCTCATTTGGACTACCAATTTTTAATTTAAACTTTTTAATTATATATTTAAAGTTGATGAAAAAGTTACAATTCAAACATTTTTAGTTTCACAACATTTTCAGTCTCAAATTAGCATTTTTTTTTATTTAAACTTTTTAATTATGTATTGATTGTAGGTAGACAAAAAGTTACAATCCAAAAATTCAGTTTCACAACATTTTCAGTCTCATTCGGCTACATATGGACTACCATTTTTTTAGTTTTTAATTTAAACTTTATAATTATATATTTATTTTAAGTTGACAAAAAAGTTACAATCCAAACATCCATAGTTTCATGACATTTTCAGTCTCATTCGGCTACATTTGGACAAAAAATTTATTAATTTATTTTTTAATTTACTTTTTAATTACTTATTTTAGGTTGATGAAAAAGTTAAAATAAAAAAATTATAGTTTCATGACATGTTCACTCTCTAATGGCTACATTTGGACTACCATATATATTTTTTAATTTAAACTTTTTAATTATATATTTATTTTAAGTTGACGAAAAAGTTAAAATCCAAACATCTGATTTTCAAAACATTCCAATCTCATTTGCACTACCAAATCATTTCATTTTTATTTTACTTTTTATTTACATTTATTTGAAGTCGACAGCCGACCTGCCTGCACTAATTGTACCCGTTAAGAAGGTCTTTATCAGTGTGTGTGTGTATGTGAATTGTTTACTCTCTCTGCAGTCGTGTGCGGTCCTCGGGGCAGTGACCTGCGCTCCAGACGCCCTCTCGCCTCCCCCTCGCCTGCCCAGTGTTCAGACTACCTGTTCATCATGCTGCAGCTGAACAGTAGTCCGCACATTGGTTAGGCTGGGCAGGGACACACACACCCGCCACGCTGTCGAAAGTTTTCCGCCGGTGAATGAATTAAGCAAGACGTTAGGACTGCACAATATATCGTTTCAGCATCGACATCGCAATGAACCACATCACAGGATACAATGTGGAGTCTACATGGAGTAAAGTTTAACCCTGATAGAGTTTGCATGCGTTTTTAAGGATTTAAAGGAGTTTAAAGCATCCAGACATAAGATGTTCTAATGTTTGTAGCTTTAACAAAGGTGGTTGAATTATTTATATGATGAAGACTATAATTGTTTTTTTTCTTTTTGATTGTTCATTTGTTTACCTGAATACTGTTTGACTGCACAAAAATATATATAAAGCACTTATTTTAATTAATATCTTCACTCTGTTGTATTTATTTATGATTCCAACTGGTTTAGTGTAATTTATGCAAAAGCACTCACCTATAAAATCAATCAAAATCAAAGTAAAATGACGAATTTGTTCGCAAGAGAGTCAGTTCAACTCATCTGGTCAAATTGTGTTTATATAGCAATACATTTAAATGCGGTAAAACTAAATATCACAGCTTCAGTTTTTATTTTACCAATACAGATAATACATCTGACATTAGGACTGAGTGATGTGACACAAATGTCATATCATAATACAAGTCACCTCATATCACAATATAGTAGCTTTTTTCTTTAAATTAAATGAATTAGTAGCTATTGGCCACATGGAAAGGACTATTTTTTTTTTTAAATAAATACTCATAGTATGGTTTTTTTTCTCACTTTTTTCCAGAACTTTAGGGTGGGAATTTGACTAAGAATGTAGAGATACATAAAGAAATGTTAATGACTAATCAAAAACTAATCATTACATAACATATTGATATATGAAATCTGTAAAATTTAACCCTAATAGAGTTTGCATGCGTTTTTAAGGCCTTTAAAGGAGTTTAAAGCATCCAGACATAAGATGTTCTAATGTTTGTAGATTTAACAAAGGTGGTTGAATTATTTATATGATGAAGACTATAATTGTTATTTTATGTTTGATTGTTCATTTGTTTACCTGAATACTGTTTGACTGCACAAATATATATATAAAGTACTTATTTTAATTAATATCTTTACTCTGTTGTATTTATTTATGATTCCAACTGGTTTAGTGTAATTTATGCAGAAGCACTCACCCTTAAAATCAATCAAAATCAAAGTAAAATGACGAATTTGTTCGCAAGAGAGCCAGTTCAACTCATCTGGTCAAATTGTGTTTATATAGTAATACATCTAAATGTAGTAAAACTAAATATCACAGCTTCAGTTTTTATTTTACCAATACCGATAATACATTTGACATTAATACTGAGGGACGTGACAAATGTCATATCATAATACAAGTCACCTCATATCACAATATAGTGCGAATATAGTAGCTTTTTTTCTTTAACTTAAATGAATTAATAGCTATTGGCCACATGGAAAGGACTATTTCTTTTTTAATTTTTAAATAAATACTCAAAGTATGATTTTTTTTCTCACTTTTTTCCAGAACTTAAGGGTGGAAGTTTGACTAAGAATGTAGCGATGCATGTAGAAATGTTAATGACTAACCAAAAACTAATCATTACATAAAACATTGATATCTGAAATCAGTAAAGTTTAACCCTAATAGAGTTTGCATGCGTTTTTAAGGCCTTTAAAAGTAGTTTTTTAAGGCCTTTAAAAGTAGCATCCAGACATAATGTTTGTAGCTTGAACAAAGGTTAATTATGTTGAATTATTTATATGATGAAGACTATAACTGCTATTTTATCTTTGATTGTTCATTTGTTTGCCTGAATACTGTTTGACTTCACAAAAAAATAAATAAAGCACTTATTTTAATTAATATCTATATCCCTCATTTCATATCTATGCATGTAAATGGTTTAATATATTTTACGCAGATATTCCCTCCTACGAAATCAATCCAAATGATGTAAAATGACGAATTTGTTCGAAAGAGCCATTCAAGTCATCTGGTGAAATTGTGTTTATTTTCCCAATACCGATATTACATTTGGCTGATCGATATGCCACATCATAATACAAGTCACCTTTTTACTTTTTAAAATAAATTCTCAATACTTCTCACTTTTTCTAGAACTTTAGGGTGGACGTTTGACTAAGAATGTAAAGATACATGTAGAAATGTTAATGACTAATCAAAACCTAATCATTACATAAAATATTGATATTTGAAATCAGTAAAGTTTAACCCTGATAGAGTTTGCATGCGTTTTTAAAGCCTTTAAAGGAGTTTAAAGCATCCAGACATAAGTTCTCATGTTTGTAGCTTTAACAAATGTTAATTATGTTGAATTAGTTATATAATGATATAATATACTATAATTGTTATTTTAAGTTTGACTGTTCATTTGTTTAACTGAATACCGTTTGACTCCATAAAAAATACATAAAGCACTTATTTTAATTCATATCTTTGCTTTGTTGTATTTATCAATAATTTAAATTGGTTTAGTATATTTATGCAGATATTCTCCCCTACAAATACAATCCAAAACGATGTAAAATGACGAATTTGTTCAAAAGGGAGGCATTCAAGTCATCTGGTCAAATTGTGTTTAAATGGTAATAAATATAAATGTTATAAAATTAAATATCACAACGTCAGTTTTTAATATCGATAATACATTTGCTGTATGTACAATGCAAATGCCATATATAATAACACAAGTGCCCTCATATTACAATATAATCCGAATATAGTTATAGTTATATTTTTCTGTAAATTAAATGAATTGATAGTTATTGACCACATGGAAATTGCCTATTTCTTTTAACATTTTTAAATAAATACATTTTTAAATAAATTTAAATAAACGTAAAAACTTTTCTCACTTTTTTCAGAACTTAAGGGTGAAATTTTTACAAAAAAATGTAGAGATACATGTAGAAGTGTTAACGAAATATCAAAAACTAAAATTATATTTTCAAAACTAATTATATAAAATATTTGGTATATGAAATCCAAAATCGAAATATTGTACGTTCAAATTTGCGCCTTTTTCTGCGTGCTAAGATTCACGTTTCTGCTTGCATCCCTATAAAACTGCGCTCATCCAAACAATAAAAAAAGTATCGGAAATTTATGACGATATACGATTGTTTTTCCAACCATACGATATATGAAAACGCATACAACGAAAGCAGCTCTCAACGCATATGTGGTACTATGTTTATGGGAATGGAAGCCGCAAATCTGAAGTTCCACCGGTCGAGCCGCAGGACCGCTCTCTACACTCTGCACTAATTTCAAACACACATGGAGATCCAGCTTGAGTGGCGCTACTTTTGAGCTGATGAGAGAGAGAAAGAGGGGGGGAAGGGACACAACGAGAGAAATAAGGAACAGATGAAGCTCACCTCCTCGTCCTTGTACCAGGACAGCGATTCGGCAGTCAGGACGAACCAGTACTCCTTTGAACCTCCCTTCATGATGCTGATGTTAAGGGTTAGCCAGCCTTTGCGGATCACCTGTGGGACAGGAAGAAAGAGGGTGCAGGACAAGCCACAGGGGTGGGAAACATTTGTGAGACCCGTCCAGTTGCATATTCAACAGTCTTTGCTCTAGACTTTGTGTCCTATGCTGAACTATTCTAAAGAGCATGTTGAGTGCACTTACCTGCAGGATAATATTTGGTGATTCACTGGTAAAACATTGTTGGAGTCACATTTTATAACTGCCAGTGTAAATAACTATGGAGCTGGGTTTAAGTAAAGCAGTGGTTCTCAACTGATCTCAGCAGTTACATTTAGGAAGTTTAGGATTGTTTTCAATTTTTGGGTTGTTTGGCAATGGTGTGTTTAATGTATGAAGCACAAATAAGCCATATGAAAAATGTATAATTGCCAACTTTGGCCATAAAAGCTAAATATGAATGGAAATTATCTTAATGGCACTTAAATGACAAATTGATAAAAAAATAGATTGATATTGAGATTTAAATTTACCAAAAAATGTGACTCAGAGGGATTTTAGCATAATATTAAAGATTTTATTATTTTCAAATTAATTTATATATTGTATGTTCATGTTCATTGCTTTCAATCTATCCATCTATCTATCTATCCATCTATCCATCTATCCATCTATCCATCTATCCATCTATCTATCTATCTATCTATCTATCTATCTATCTATCTATCTATCTATCACACAATCTCTCAATCAATCCATCTATGAATTAATCCATCAATCAATTTATCAATCAATCTATGAATCAATCAAGCAATCCATCCATCCATCCATCCAATCTATCCACCTATCCATCCATCTGTCAATCTATCTATCAATCAATCCATCTATCAATCCATCCATCCATCCATCCATCCATCCATCCATCCATCCATCCATCACACAATCTCTCAATCAATCCATCTATGAATCAATCCATCAATGAATCAATCAAGCAATCCATCAATCCAATCCATCTGTCAATCTATCTATCAATCAATCAATCAATCAATCAATCAATCCATCTATCAATCAATCAATCAATCAATCCATCAATCAAACCATCCATCCATCTATCTATCCATCTATCCATCTATCCATCTATCTATCAATCAAACCATCTATCTATCTATCTATCTATCTATCTATCTATCTATCTATCTATCTATCTATCTATCTATCTATCTATCTATCTATCTATCTATCAATCAAACCATCTATCTATCAATCAATCAATCAAACCATCTATCTATCAATCAATCAAACCATCTATCTATCTATCTATCTATCTATCTATCTATCTATCTATCTATCTATCTATCTATCTATCTATCTATCTATCTATCTATCTATCCATTAATCTAGCAATCTATCTAGTTCTCCATGTAGCAATCTATCCATCCATCCATCTATCTATCTATAAAATGTTATATTAGAGTAAGCAAACAAAAAAGTTTAAGAAACCGTTTTCATTTTGATATTTCTAATAAATTTCCCAATATGTTCAACAAAATAATTACTAACATGATAAAAGAAACATGAAACAATGTAGAAAGACACTTATTACTTGTAAAATTATGCTTTTCGCTAATACAAATAATGTTTGGTTGTTGTTTTTATGATATATTCACAAAATCCTGTTATTTTTCATGAACATAAAAGTTGTTTCTTGAAAAAATCCTTTTATGTTTACCTTTTAAATTTAGGCTGCGAACAAACAGTTGGGAACCACTGGAATACAGTCTACTATTCTCGTCAGAACATAAGGCAGCAATTAAAGCTTAGTCACAAATAAACGCTCTAGAAACACTGAATAAACACGAACAAAAACCACTGGGGAGTGTCTGGAAGACTTGAAATAGAGCAGCAATAAAAGAACAAAAGGAACAATTTTGTTGTGTTAGTCTTTTTTTTTTTTCGTTTCTCTACAAGCATAGGCTAAAGTGCCAGCAGATGCCATCCAGACCCTGCTGTCCAGCCACAGGAGCAAGGGTCAGAGTTGGTATGTTAGGGTCAAACTGGTGAGTAAAAGCTATAGTCGGCATGCTAATAAACGCAACAGAGCAAAGTTAGTGGTGTTAAACATAGAAAGACACACACTCGAGTGTGAAAACCTAGTGAACGAAGAGGAAGAGTGAGAGAAGACACAGGTAAGTGGTTTGTAAAGGATATTTGTCAAGAAAATATATTGGACCTGAAGAAGGAAAGCTAAAAATATTAGTCAGAAAAAAATGGGTCTAAAAAGGGGAAGAAGGGCTTTCAGTAGGATTTCAATGTTATTTCTTGGGGGTTAAAGAGCAGGTCATGTTGGTTTTCAAAAAATATATTACAGTTTGTAACGTAGCTGTAATTGGTAATAATAATAAAAAAAAAGTGTATGATTAATAAAGATAATTTCTCTCTAAAGAAAACGTCAGCTATGAATTGCCTTAAAGGAACACTGAATTATTATTATTATTATTTTAATTAATTAAATTTACAACCCTCCTAGAGTTAAACAGTTGAGCTTTACCATTTTTTTAATCCATTCATGTGATCTCTGGGTCTGGCATGGGCACTATAGCTTAGCTTAGCATAAATCATTTAATAAAATTAGACCATTAGCATCTCGCTCATTAATTTAAAAAATAAAAAACTTGATATTTTTGTTTCTATTTTAGACTTACATGTTGCTATTTTCTAGGCAGATGTGGCTTGGAACTATACTGTCATTCAAGCAAATAAATCAAGGGATTTGCTGCCATATCTTGGCTGCAGCAGACACAATGATTCTGCAGAATATAGGGTCAATTTTCAGGTGCTGTGTAATATCATTGCACCAAAGTTCCTTGATCATTACCTTGGAATTAGGGTATAGTTCTCTGCCATATCAGCCTAGAAAATAGCAACTTTATCATCAGGTCAGTCTCGGTACATGATGTAACCACAAAAAGGACTCAATATCGTATTTACAGTTTGTAACATAGCTGTAATCAAAAAAGTGCATGATGAATAAAGATAATGCCTCTAAAAGGAAAAAGTCAGCCATGAATTGCCTTAAAAGGAAAACTCAATAGTTTAAAAGGCTAATTTTACAACTTTTCTGGAGTTAAACAGATGAGTTTTAAAATTTTTTAATCCATTCAGCCAGTCTCTGGTGGGAGCACTATTAGCTTAGCTTACCATAAGTCATTGAATGAAATTAGACCATTAGCATTCTGAAGCCAAGCAGGGCTGCGCCTGGTCAGTACCTAGATGGGAGACCACATAGGAAAGCTTGGTTGCTGCCGGAAGTGGTGTTAGTGAGGCCAGCAGAGGGCGCCCAACCATTGGTCTGTGTGGGTCCTAATGCCCCATTATAGTGAAGGGGACTCTATACTGCTCAGTGAGCTCCGTCTTTCGGATGAGACGTTAAACCGAGGACTCTCTGTGGTCGTTAAAAATCCCAGGATTTTGTTCTTCGAAAAAAAAAAAAAAAAAAAAAAAAAAAAAAAGAGTAGGGGTTTAACCCAGGCATCCTGGCCAAATTTGCCCACTGGCCTTTGTCCATCATGGCCTCCAAACCATCCCCAAATCATAATTGGCTTCATCACTCTGTCTCCTCTCCACCAATCAGCTGGTGTGTGGTGTGCGGTCTGGCACAATATGGCTGCCGTCACGTAAAGGTAAAGGTAAAAAGTGTTTTGAGTGTCCAGAAAAGCGCTATATAAATATAAGGAACTATTATTATTATTATAGTAAGTTGCTATTTCCTAGGCCAATGCGGTTTGGAACTGCCATTGCAGCGTATTAATCAAGGGATTTGCTGTCATACCATGGCTGCAGCAGACACGAAACGGGAGACAATTTTCAGGTGCTGTGTAATATCATTGCAAGTTCCTTGATCATTACCTTGAAATAAGAGTATAGTTCCTAGTCATATCAACCTCGAAAATAGCAACTTTATAATTTTACGTCAGTCTCAGTACACGATGTAACAAAAAATGAGCAAAAAAATATATTTTTTTACATTTTTGAGCAAGACGCTAATGGTCTAATCCGATTCAATGATTTATGCTAAGATAAGCTAAAATAAAAGTGCTCTTGATAGACCCGGAGATAGTCAACTTCTACTATAGAAGACAATAGGTGACAGCATCCAGCATCCTTCAAAATATCCTTGTGTGTGCGTGTTCAACATCAGAAAAAGACTGTAAATGTTTAAAAACACAGGAGGGAGAGTGAATGGTGAGATTATTTAAAAATAGTTTGTGGTGAACTATCCTGTTTAACTGCATTAATATACTTACAAAATTATTGAAATATTAAATGCATGTTCTGACAAAATGATAAATAGATGTAGATAGACACTTTAAAATACCATTTGACCTGTGCTTTAAAGGGTATGTAGATGTTAAGGGTTGTGAAAACACAAACATTAAACAACAATTCTTCTTATTTACATTTCTATAGGGATAGTTCACACAAAAATGAAAATGTACTCACTATTTATGTTCCAAACCTTTATGAGTTTCTTTCTTTTGTTGAACACTGAAAGCTAAAACCTTTTAAGCATTGACTTCCATATCAAGAAAAACAAATAACATGGAAGTCAAAGGTTAAAGTTTTCCAACAGTCTTCCAAATATCTTCCTTTGTGTTCAACAGAAGAAAGAAACTCAAAAAAGTGTAATTAAATGACATGTTTTTCAATTTTGGGTGAACTATCCCTTTAACAGACATGTTTACATTATAATACCTCGATGCATCTGTAACATTAACTTTTACTGCAAGCATTTCTATGATACAATCCCTTCTCTCCCTTTCTGTGTTGCTTTGTTCTCAGTAAAAGCCAGAGCAAGACTGAGAGAAGTGAGGGGGTTAGGGTTAGCCAGAGAGTGCCGACAGAAGGAGAGAGAGAGAGAGAGAGAGAGAGAAAAAAAAACTATAACGTTGAACGTGTAACTTAGGCTACATAGATTGTTTGCCTTGGTGGGAAAATGCCTTTGAGCTTCTTAAATCTCGGAGAAAGGAAAAGACAGAACTGCTCAGAGATCTCGTGCTAAGACCTGCACTGGAGACCCGAACAAACGACCGCAAAAACGCTCTGGAAATATCTTTTCATTAGACAGAAACCCAGCAAATATCTGCGGTCGGAGTCTGGCTCGAGCTCTGTGTTCTCCAACATGGATCCAATTTCCTTTTTGCCGCCCTCAGCCGAAAGAAACCGAGAACGTGTCCCTGTTTTCCGTTAGCGTTTGGATCTCTCCATTCCACTTCACACATTTCTGACTGCTGTCTGCACTAATTAATCCTAATATTTTGCTCATTTGAAATGCGCAATAAGCAGCGAGTGTGTAAAATATGATCAACAGAGGAAATCTGTTGAAAGAAGGGATGATTCTGAATTAAGGATGAGATGATTAGATGATTACCTGTGAGAGGCGACTGTTAATTACCCTGACAGAAATCCCACAGTTCACTTTGCCCCAGAAAGGATTTCTCTAAGGTTGAGCGCTTAATTTGGTAAATTAAAAGTCAATTGATTAGGAAAAGGAACCCACTACTGCCACATTCTGGCCACTACTGGAACACCAAGAAGGAAAGAAAAAAACATTTTACTAACCAAATGTTACAGTAGGGCTGGACAACATATTGATTAGACAATTTAATTTACAAGCGGCACACAATTATGTGATAGAATGATTACTATGACTTTTTATTTAGAAACAAAGTTTCCCAGAGGGTAAGGTTTTTAAATTCAGTGAATCAAACTGTCCCTATAATTTAGTGGTTCTTCAAAATGATTTGATTCAATGATTCATCTAACTCGGATATATAAACAGCCCTTGGGTACCATAGGGGTATACACAATTTCGGGCTTGACTGTAAATGTCATGTTTAATGATTTTCAGCAATAAATAATGAATAAATAATTATTTTGTAACATTATTTACAAAAGATAGAAACTAAAATCTCAGTTAACATAGCAATTTACATAGTTAATAAATCAAAAGGCAATTTAGAGATTTTAGTGCAGATGCCCATTAACCATTAATAAAATATTTTTATGCCACTATTCTTAAACCACTAGGTTACATCAAATTATCATTGCAAGGTTTTAAATGTAATATAATACAATATGAGGTGTCAATTCTATATAATTATTAAAAATTACGTTTAGATAAGTCCATGTAAGAATATGTATGTAGATTATTTTAGATGAAATGTAATGTTTGTAGAATTTAATGATTTTATATACAAAGGATATGTATTAAATGCAAGTGTAACTATAATGCTTATATCTATATAAGCATATATTTGGAAAAATGTTAATTAGACTATATCATATTAAATAATTATAATGTATAACAACACATTTTTAAACATAATAATTTTATGTTTATTAACTGATTTATTTGATCTTTGCCATGATGAAAGTAAATAATATTTGACTAGATATTTTTCAAGAATTTTTAAAGGCTTAATTAGGTTAACTAGGCAGGTTAGGGCAATTAGGCAAGTTATTGTATAACAATAGTTTGTTCTGTAGACTATGGCAAAATATATAGCTTAAAGGAGCTAATACTTTTGTCCCTAAAATGTTTTTTTTTTTTATTATTATTAAAAACTGCTTTTATTCTAGCCAAAATAAAACAAATAAGACTTTCTCCAGAAGAAAATATATTATCAGACATACTGTGAAAATTTCCTTGTGCTGTTAAACATCATTTGGAAAATATAAAAAAACAAAAACAAAGGGGGGCTAATAATTCTGAATTCAACTGTGTGTGTATATATATTTTTACATGCATATATACATACAGATCAGCGGGAGTATGTATATATATGTATATATATATATATATATATATATATATATATATATATATATATATATATATATATATATATGTATGTATGTATGTATGTATGTATGTATGTATGTATGTATGTATGTATGTATGTATGTATGTATGTATGTGTATATATGTATATATATATATATATATATATATATATATATATATATATATATATATATATATATATATATATATATATATATATATATATATATATATATATATATATATATATATACATACATACATACATATACAAATACATACATACATATGAAGGAAATTATCAAATCACACTATTTTGGCTGTTTTCTAGTTTCTAGTATTATAGTTGACACTTGCATTTAATACATATCCTTTGTATATAAAATCATTTATACAAATGAAACTTGATAAATTTGTAGCAATGTTTTTTTGTTTACTATTTAATCTGCTTGACAAGAATATCTGTTTGGATGCAATAATACTGAATATTGTTTATTTATTGTAATTTATTTGTTTATATATATATATATATATATATATATATATAGCCCAGTTCTATCTTAGATGTGTTGTTAGTACTAAGAAAACAATCATATTTGAGTGTTAAATCATTTTGATTAGCTCTTCAATGAAAAAAGAAATCCATGAACTTATTAGAAAATGCACACCACAAAGAATACCCAAACACACACCACAGGTTATTTTGGGTTTGAATTTAGTTGCCTTGTATGATTGGATATTTCCTTGGACCCCCCCCCACCCACCCATCCACCATATCCCCATGGTAACGTAGAGGCTGATTCTCCACAAGGCAAACTCTGCTCACCCAGTCTGGACCGCCAGGACTCACATCCACAACAGGACAACCGAGGCCTCCGTTTCACTCAACATACAGTTTACACTTACAAAAAAAAGCATTTTTGCATGCAAAAATACAGGGATATGTGAAATAAATAAGGTGCACTGTGAATTATTTAAAATAAAAAAATGGTTAGTAACATTGTCTTTCTTTTAATTACAATAATTACTGATTGTTAGGTGATGCCACTAATTACAGTGGGCACACTATGGTGGATTTAAGGTCAGTTACTACACTGAAAAAATAAAAAATGCAAAATTAAAACAATATAAAAATCTAAAATAAATAAATAATAAATAAAATATTAAATAAGTAAAATAATATATAAATAAATATAAAAAGATGATGAATGAATAAATAAATAAACAATAAAATAAATGAAATAATAAATAAACAATACATAAAACAAAATAATAAAAAATAATAATTAATACATAAATCATAATAATACTAACAAATAAATAAAACAAAATAATAAATAAAAAAAGGAAAATAATAATAAATATCTAAATAAATAATAAAATAATTACATAAATAAAATATTTTAAAAATTAAATAAAGAAAATAAAAAATACATAAAGAAAATAATAATAAATAAGTAAATAAATGAAACAAAATAATAATAATAATAATAAAGTAAATAAATAAATAAAACCAAATAAATAAATAACAAAAGAATAATAAGTAAATAAACAAAGCAAATTAATAATAATAATAAATTAATTAATACATAATTAAAACAAAATAATAATACAAAAATAAACAAATAAATAAATAAACACATACATACAAGTTGTTGTACCTAAATTAATTAAGTTTTTTAAACTTTATTTATAACTCAAAACTCTACTAAGTAGGGGAAAAAACTAAATTATCTTAGGTGTAACAACTTTTTTTTTTTTTTTTTTCAGTGAATAACTATGGTGAACTAACCATGATTTTAATTTACTCCCGGTTCGACTATTTTTTATTTTATTTTTTTCCACCAGACTATACCTTCTCAGCTTCGCCTTCTCTCAGGCCACCTAGCTGCAGGGTGAAAGAACAACCATCAGCTTTATAATCCTTGCCAATATCAGGTTTACACACAGGCATCCCGTCCACACTGCTTAAATAAAAAATGATGAACCTGCTACGGCCTCAGTTCTCCTGTCTGGATAAGCACTGGTGACCTTTAACTGGGTGTTGCTTGAAAGTTTATGGTACTTACCAGGATTTCACCCTGTAGTGATAAGGAAGAGGGGGGAGGAAAGGGGTGGGGGTGATTTTTGAGTAGAAGAAATGAGACGGAGACACAGGAAACAAGCAAAAGAGGGAAAACCAAGACAGCACGTATTAGAGAGAAATGAATATAAAAAGATTGGGAATATGGAAGTGATGGAGTGAGTTAAAGAAGAAGTGAGTAAAAGGTCGGAAGCAGACATACAGAGATAGAAAGAGAGAGAGAGAAAGAGAGAGAGAGAGAGAGAGAGAGAGAGAGAGAGGGAGAGAGAGAGCAACAGAACAAAGTTACATGCAATTAGATTGACAGTACCACAAATCAGAATTATATAATAGGTTGTCATTGTCATGGCTGGATCCATGCACATTCTGGATTACACTTCAAATATAGAGAGGAAGTTTGCATTGAATTAGGGCAAGACTGAAAAAAACAACAACAATGCATTGATTATTCATTTGTCATGCGTCAGTGTTACTAGCGCTACTGTGATACTAGTGAAAGCACAGTTTCTCAAAAGCAGGGAGGAAATGAAAGGGAATGTCCCTGTCAAACAACACTGTGTACTTTCAAGCTGCTTATGTCATTTCCACTGACACTTCAATACATGATAATACCCCGTTCAGGTTCTTTAATGGTTTCGGTGTTCGTTTTTAGTGTTGTTCAAACGAAACCAAAGAAATAAATATATACACTGTGTCATTACCAGGTGTGATGATTAGACACGGTTTTTGTGCCGTGATGCTTCACAACCACAACCGAATCTGATGTTTAACAATAGAGCTGTTCTGACATGACATTAGTTTGTACTCAGAAAACAAAGAGACCTTGGTTCAGATGGAACATTTTATGAGGATTTTTTTTTTTTTAATGTCTATAAGGTCCTTGTTTAGAGCAACTTATGTTATGAGGGGAAAACAAACAAATATCAAAGATTTTTGAATTAGAATTTGGAATTTAAACCAGTGCATGCATTAATCAGGGTTCCCAATCTTTCATGGACACCAAATTCAAGGACTTTTTAAATCACTAATAATTATTAACCAAGTATATTTGTAATTTACACCACAGCAAATACTGTATAGTAACATGAAAGTCTTAACATTTTGCTTACACTTGACATTTACATTTAAATGTCATACTGATGATGATGTTATGAATGTGTCATTTTCAGTCAATTCAAAGAACTTTAATACAATTCTTGGAATTCAAGGCCCAATCCCAATTGTACCCCTTAGCCCTTCCCCTTACCTCTTTTTGCACATTGTTGAAATAAAAATTTACATAATCTAGTTCCAAATGAACAATTATATGAACAATAATATATAGACGAACTACCATGTTTGTAAACAATCAGGATGTGCGCGCAGGGAGGTGGGAGAAAAAAAACGGGAGTGCTGGCATTTACAGTGCGGGAATGACATTCGATGTGGTTCAGAGTTTGTTGTTGTCTTAGAAAGAAGTTATATTGATTACATATTATAGATATTATTTACATGATGCTTTCAGTGTATTATAACAGTTTGTTACCCAGTGATAAGCACAGTGATTCGGCAAAATTAACGCTAAAGTGAGCGGCGTTCGTCTGACAGGTCCATTTGCGATAGCACCCTCCCAATGGATATTGGATAAGACGAAATGACCAAGCATCCAGCCCCAAATATACAATCTCATTGAAGCTCCAAGTGTTTTAACAAGAGAGAAGTTAAAGGCCTACAATACTTTGGATGCCTACAATTCTGTTCTGTGTGGTCATGTGCAAGAAATAATGTTCCACGATTACCAGATTCAAAACTATGTAGTGCTAAGAACCAAGATTCTGCCTAGCCAAAGACAAGGAAAGAAGACGGAACTGTACAAGCCCTGGGTAATCATTAACAAGCAAAACAACTGCATTCTGACAGCGAACTGACAGAGAACTACACCTATATGGCAGGGTATGTGAACTTACACATAGATGTAAATTGGTTTTATATTCGCACATTCAGATTTTCCCCTTAATAATATAATTTCATAAAAGTATTATTTGCAAACTCTAAATAGTGAAATCATATTATCAGCCAATGACTATCAAAGTACAACAATGTTTACAGTAAAATAAATAGTGCTAATGTTGTTTTCAAGTCAAACTTGCAAGTTATTTCAGAAAGGAATATTCAAAGTGCTGTGGTAAACAATATATGGTGTGTCACAAGTTGTCACTGAATGAATATGTGAATATAAGACCAAGTTTACCTTAATAACTTACACTTTCACATTTAATTCTTAGCATTCAGTGTCTGCAGATTTTATTAACCATATGTAACTGTTTTTCCTGAAATCATTTCTGCAATCAAAAACGAGTAATGTGTATGATTAAGCATAGCGTGAACTTACCTGATATGAAATGAGAAATATATATATATATATATATATATATATATATATATATATATATATATATATATATATATATATATATATATATATATATATATATATATATATATATATATATATATATAGTTGAAGTCAGAATTATTAGCCCACCTAGTTATTTTTTATTTCCCCAATTTCTGTTTAACGGAGAGAAGATTTTCTCAACACATTTCTGAACACAACAGTTTTAATAACTCATTTCTAATAAGGCACTTTTTCAAGACATTTTTTTCAAGACACTTCTATACAGCTTAAAGTTACATTTAAAGGCTTAACTAGGTTAATTAGGGTAACTAGGCAGGTTATGGTAATTAGGCAAGTTATTGTATATCGATGGTTTGTTCTGTAGACTATTGAGAAAAAAATATATAGCTTAAAGAGGCTTAAAAATAATCTTAAAATGGTTTTTAAAAAATTAAAAACTTAATTTTAGCCGAGATAAAACAAATAAGAATTTCTTCAGAAGAAAAAACATTAATGTTTTTATTTTTTTATTTTAAATACGGGAAATATTTAAAAAAGAAAAAAATTCTAAGTGGGGCAAATAATTCTGACTTCAACTATATGCATATAAGGGTTCGGCGATGTCAACCGAGTTGGCTATATATATATTTTTGTACCCCTACTGCTATATATATATATGTTTTACAGAAACACATATTGTCTGTAAAACATATATATATATAGCAGTAGGGGTACAAAAATAGAATTGGGATTGGGCCCAATACTGGTAATAATCAAACGCGCTTTCTGAAATATTGATAAAATGTACATTATTTGTCACAGTTCTTGTATAAAAATAGAACGGAATTTTAGTTTTTTGTTTAATTTTGAAAGCAGCTTAATATAATTGTTGAAATGACACCATACACTTTATATTCTAGTTTCAAGGACCTATGTTTGTTTTTAAGTGCTTTCCAGGCCTTGAATTCAAGTATTTCCAAGGACTTTCAAGAAGCATAGGAACCCTGATCAATGTCCTCTTGGCTTGTTGTGAAAAGCCAGTCACACCTGGTAAGGACACTGTAAATGTGTGTAGCTGATAAGAAGTATAAGTGATAGAGACCTTGGGGAACATACTGATCAATTTTTGATTAATAAAGGTAAAACGAATAAGGGTTTATGGAAGGAGTTCCTCAGGGTTCAGTGTTAGGCCCATTTGTGTTTACAAAAGGTAAAAGGGGGCGATAGTTGTGGAACAAGGCATGTGAAGATATCGGTGAGGACTCGGAAGCATGTGGAAAAAAAAGTGTACCTGGTTGGGAATGGCCCTTTTCTTGCTGACGATATTTCTTTGCTGTGCGCTGCAGGTGGCGAAAACATACAGAAAGAACTGATTACACACTGATTGCATGTTGCTGCCTGTATTGTTTGTACACCACAATAGCAAAATAATGACTGCGTAAACCTCCTTATTGAGCTTGGTCGGAGCAATCCTGCAACTAAAGGAAGTACCCTGGAATGGTACCGTCATCCAACCGTCTGAAGTCCAGACTGAAAGTGACGGCATGAGAACCATTAACAGAGACACGTCGGACGAGCAGGCTCACACAAGCTCGATGCTGTAGGCTACCTTTGGCTTGCTGTTAAGGGCTCTACGGTAACCAACTGAGCATGCAGACATTTGCCATGCTATCAGTCTTTAGTTGTGCACTACAGTTTGAGAGATCAAAGACATGCACAAATCATTTTAGTGCACTTAAGTTAAGTCCAATGCATCACCGATGAATTACACTGCTACACTAAGAATATAGTTTTAGACTTTCTGAAAAAATCCTATGAAGTAAATGTATGGCTATGTTTTTGAAAGGCGATAAGTGTGGTTTAGTACAATCTGTACCAATCCAATGTTTTGGATTTGGTTTAGCTGATAAGACTTATAAGTGATACAGACCTTGGGGAAACATTAAGGAGGTAAAATAAATAAGAGCGTTATAGAAGGAGTTCCTCAGGGTTCAGTGTTAGGCCCTTTTGTTTTATAGAAAATTAAAACTTAAATGATACAGTTTGGATGTTAGCATGTGTGTTTAAGGACATTTTACTTGAAGATAATAATTATAATTTATGTCCGTCTCTGCAGCCCGGATTTTTCGTTCAGTCATAATTTTCATAGTTTTTGTGAAATCAAATAAACATTTGCATGAAACATCTATTTTCTCAATATTTGTGTAACCCACCGGTCCTACTTCACCCAACCCGCACTGAGCTGGGATTATACCGGCGATTCTTTGTATGGGAGTCAGTTGCTTTAACAAGGATGCTAAAGACCATGGCTTCTAGCGTCTGTCACTAGAGCACATTTTGAGGTCAGAGGAGTGAGGTTTACCTGCAAAGCACTTCACTAGCTGGCCTCCATTACTCTCACCCCCCTAAACCTCACTCACATACCGGATGAGCCCCCACATGTAACCCACCGGTTCTACTGCACCCAACCTGCGCTGAGAGATGAGATTGAACCAGCGATTCTTTTGCATGGGAATTAGTTGCTCTAGCAAGGAGGCTACGACCATGGCCTCTAACGTCTGTCACTAGAGCACCTTTTGAGGTCAGAGGAGTGAGGTTTACCTGCATAGCACTTCGCTAGCTGGCCTCTGGTACACACACCCCTCTAAACCTTACTCCCATGCCGGACGAGCCCCCATGTGTAACCCACCGGTACCGTTGCACCCAACCCCCACTGAGCTGAGATTGAACTGGCGATTCTTTTGCATGGGAGTCGGTTGCTCTAACAAGGAGGCTAAAGACCATGGCCTCTAGCACCTATCGCTAGAGCACTTTTTGAAGTCAGAGAAGTGAGGTTTACCTGCATAGCACTTCGCTGGCTGGCCTCCGTTACAATTGTCATTTTAGTTATTAAAGAAAAAACTTTTTATGCCTGTCCATACATTCTGGTCAACTCAGTTACATCAGTTATCAAAAGCTATAAAAATCTTTAAAACAAAGATAGAAACAGCATGTGACTTGCTCCATGTGATTTCACCTCTGGCATTGACGCTTGTAATTTAATCATCTCTTATTAATTTGTGCAAAATTAGCTTGATTGTCAACTCTATTGTGATATTCCACTGAAATTCGCATTCATTCGCATTCATAAAAGTATACAAGATTATGTTTTAGACATGCCCTGAGGGATCTGGTTTGAGGTTAGCTAAAGTACAAAGTGGTGGACAATGTCAACTCTGTTATTGTCAACTCTGTTAGTGGTTTAAAAAGTTGAACGATAATTCAAACAACAATTAGTAACAGAATCAAATGTTTCCTATTACATTTAATCATTTTGTTTTATTTTACATCGATAATGAATTTGGTTCAGTTCATAATAATGAAACTGAATTGACATTGAAGTCTTACCCTATCTGACCCATACGAAGGCTACATACAAACAGGCTACTGTTTTAACATTAACATTAGATGTTAAGCAATTTTTTTGCCTAAATTTGCTTAATTATCCCTTGTAGCTTAGCAAGATTTAAGAGTTTAGATTGAAACACCTATTATATTTTATTTTGCTATTATAATTACATGTGGCTTGAGACCAATTACCCTAAAAATCATGTGATTTAAATGTTGGCCACATGGCCCATTCCTAAACTGTACTGTGAGCCAGACTTGCACCACACTATGGTTAGGGCTCAAGCCTTCTGGTGAGAAACAAAGCAAAACCAAAAAAACAAATGCACTGAATACAACACATACTTTGCAAATCCAATGAAGTCCTCGTGGTTTGTGTTGATGTATGACAGCTCAGTGTCAATCAGCAAAAGAACCTGAAAAAGAGCACAATTTACCACAATGAGAATGCGCACAAATAAAACCCAAGCAGATCTTCTGTTTGGTTTCATACCTGGTCCTTTGTCTTTCCTTCTCTCTCTCTGACGTAAGTAGTCACGATCCTCTCCGTCTCTTCTCGAAGTCTGGGGTACGAGCCTAACTGTGGAGGAAAACATCAGAGAGATGCAGTCTACAGCATGTATGTGGCACACGTGCACACACACATGCACACTTTGCGAACTAACCACGATCAGACCTTTTCACAGAGGTCGACGTGAGGACAAGCTTTAGCTTAAGCCACCGTGCACAAGAACAATCAGGAAAGAGCAGATATGCATGCAGTTTTGGACTTTTTCAGCAAGTTATGCAGGTAAGACAGCATTCACTCCCAGCTAGGAATAGAGAGGAAACTAACTTCTAAGTGCAGTAAACAAAATGTAGTATTTGGTGTGACTAGGGTTTGGAATTGTAAACAAGTTTTCTAAATCTATAGCCAAATGATTATGTTGCGGTTACTTTATTTTGATGTTCCCATTTGCACATATTGACTATAAGTTACATTGCAACCACATGCCAACTTTTTCTTAATAGGGTACAGCTTAGGGTGTAGGGTAGGCCATCTTGACACTGCCCCACCAACAGGCATTCTCCTGACTATAAATAAGGTTTAAGTACATGTCAGCTTACAGTAACTCTAACATTACAGTGCACTAATATTCTAATGAGAAATTAGTTGCAATGTAACTTAAAAATCAACAAAATGTTTTAAAGGGACCATCATAATACAGTGATACCAATATGTTTTATTCTATTAACAGATGTTGTTTGTGATTTAAGACTTTTATAAATGGGTCATATGAGTCTTAGACTCAATTTCTTTAAAGGAATTGTGTACTCCCAATGACAATTTACGTTTAATTTACTCAACCTCATTACATCCAAGAAATAAGTGACTTATTTGTACTTTAGTAAAACATTAAGGATGGTTTTTAGATAATAAAATGCCATAAATTACATAAAATGCAAGTCTATGTCTGCAGGCACTTTGAAATATGAGACTTTTATGGTGCTGAAATTCGAGAGTCAATTTTAAAGTTCAGAACTGATTCCATAATGAGAATCGACTGTGTTTTCAGTTTAAAAAGAACTAATTAATAGTAATAATTTGACCCTCTCTTGCTAAGAATGAACACCCGTCATTTGACAGATCCGTTTCAGTAAACAGATTCTAATGGTTTGCTCACATAAATTGGTTTCAAATAACTGTATCCGCAATTCACTCATACTATTGAGTAATTTTTAACAGCTGGTTATGGTACATGTCATTCTACAATCTAGAAATAATTGACTTTATAAACATGTATTTTTGATTATTACCTTTATCCATTTAAGTTAAACTTGTTTGTTTGTTCCAAATGCTTATGTTACACAAATGGTGTCTGTTAAGCGTGCTTCGTAAATGGAGTGGCTTTAGCATACATGGCGAAACTGAATTATAGTCCAGAACACAAGGCTTTGAGCTCCACAGTTGCATGACGTGAAGGGTTTTTTCTCATTTTTCTTTTCAATAAATTCGACTTTCTTTTTCTTTTGAATAGTGTTGAAAGCCTGCTGTTGTTATGACAAAACATTCCTGCATTTTTGATTGATAGATAAACTGCACACTTTTAATGCTCTAGTAATTTCAGTGTTTATAGTTGTTCAAGTGTATAGTTGTTTCAGTTATTTTTTTGCAGTTTTTTTATTGTGCCAGATATAATAATAATAATAATAATAATAATAATAATAATAATAATAATAATAATAATAATAATAATAATAATAATAATAATAAATCCTTACATTTATATAGCGCTTTCTGGGCACTCAAAGCACATTGGAGGGAAATCTCCTTATTCACCACCAGTATGCAGCATCCACCTGGATGACGCGACGGCAGCCATATTGCACCCGACCGCACACCACACACCAGCAGATTGGTGGAGATGAGACAGGGGATGATATGGGGATGGTTAGGAGGCCATGATGGACAGAGGCCAGGATGCCGGGCTTAAACGTACTCTTTTCGAAGGACATCCTGGATTTTTAACAACCACAGAAAGTCACGACCTCGGTTTAACGTGTCATCTGAAAGACTGCACTCACTGAGTAGTATAGAGTCCCCGTCACTATACTGGGGCATTAGGACCCACACAGACCGCAAGCTGAGCACCCCCTGCTGGCCCCCACTAATACTACTTCCAGCAGCAACCTAGCTTTCCCGTGTGGTCTCCCATCCAGGTACTGACCAGGCGCAGCCCTGCTTAGCTTCAGTGGGCGGACCATGTGAGAGTTGCAGTGAGCTAGCTGCCGGCTATAAATTTGTATAGCATGCATGAAATAAAAGTTATGTGCTTGATTGAGCTTACTTTTATCTTAATTGCTACTAGGATTTGAGTATAAATAATCAAAAAGAATTGCAATAATAGCAGATAATCGATATTCGGAACTACAAATCGGAAACTATTATATTTTTATAATGACCAAATTAATTCAACATCCAATCAATATTTCATTCAAATCATCCTCAATTATGTATAAACATGGCTAATGCACAATAAATGACTGGCATTAAGAAAATATGTATTTTGTTGTGATTGAGGACAAATCTGAGTTTCATTAAATGGTACTGATTTATTTTTTTTTCAATCCTTCATATGTTTACATTCTTTTGTTTGTTATGATAACTTGTGCTTTAAAAAAAGACAAAATTAGGATCAATAATTTGATGGTTCCTTAAACGTACTAAGAGAACCACCAAAGGGGTAGTTTTCCTGAAGTTCATCCTTACCAAAGGTCTTAATTTCTTGAATTAAACATACAAGAATTTATATTGGAGAAATGCCTAATGCTAAAATAGTAAAAACCAAAAAAATGCTAGTGGTTACCAGTTTCTCCAGCATTCTTTAGATCATCTTCTTTAACTTAAATCGGTTTTGGAATGAGTGGAGGCTGAGTAAATGATGAAAAAAGTACATATCTGGCTGGACCATAGTATAACTGAAGAACCTAAATTAAAAGGAGACTCATATTACTTACAACTCCTAACCATAGTCATTAAAACTAATTATCAAAATGGTTAAGGTTTAAACCCCACAAATACCCATCCAAATCTGAGAGTGAAACAGCAAAAGATTCAAGAAGGAAAGAAAGTGTGACACTGGGGGAAGGAGGACAGAATCGACATAAGAATTGCACTGCGTTTCCTCCTATGACCACAAGATGGCAGACGACGAGTTCTTTGTTGCTATGACAACAGCAGCAGCCTTTTGTGTCTGGGCCAGGAGGCAAAGCGTCTGTCACTGTATGTTCTTTACTTTAACAGCCAAAGTGATTGGCTGGCTGATGCTATAATGAAGCAACAAAGAGTGAGAAAAGGTGATGCATCACTGGAAATGGGACCTAACCAAGAAATATCCTTTTTTATTTCAAACAATTTGATTGCTTTTTGCTGGATTCGCATGGGCTATGGAAATGTGTGGCTTTCATTATGGAACCAGACATAAGAGACATGAACACGTCACAGACACACACACATATATAATGGGTGTGGCAAATAGGGTGGGGTTGATTTCACACATGTGAAAGCTGATTGGGCAGGTGGGTGCATGTGGAATGAAGGGAGGAGGAGATTCGAATTTGGACTCCGCCCCTGGGATCCGACATGGTTACCTTCTTGGAGCTTTTCCTGACGACAGTGGTGAGTTCGGACATCACCAGGTCCACGCATTTCAGGCTGGGCTCTTTCAGTTTGTGGATCTGTTTTTTCACTATAGTCTCAAAGGCCAGGTCAGGGGTGAACAACCCCGTTCTGAGGGGGTCAGTGATGCCGTTGGGCAGGGGTAGAACAAGTGTTGAGGTATTAAAAAGAGGACAGAGAAAAAGGGCATAGAGAAAGGGAGGAATAAAAAGAAGGAAACTTTTAGTTGATTAATCATTGGTTATCTATGAACAGATACAAACTAACGTCCAAAGGGGGAGTCGTAGGTTTTCACATCCATAAACTACATATAAATGATAGTTTTTGCATTACAATAGACATACCAAAAGCTGGTTCTGTCCAAGTCTTATACAACAAAATAAGCCAAATCCATAAACAGCATAGATCTCAAACTCAATTCCTGGAAGGCTGCAGCTCTGCAGTTTTTTTTTTTTCTTTTTTAATTTTTTTGATGGTAATACCAAAATCATCTGCAATTTGTACTTAGCTTTTTTGACTTCTACACATGTAGGTACTACATTTGAATTTGAGTTTTCCACATGACCGTTTGATCTATATCAAAGGCGTTCAACCCTGTTTCTGGAGATCAACCTTCCTGTAGAGTTCAGCTGCAACCTTGATCAAACACACTTGTCTTTAATGACAGGTCTGTCTTCCAAGTGCTTGCTCAGATCCTACGTACTTCGTTTAGTTGTGTTTGATCAGGGTTAAAGCTAAACTCTGCAGAAAGAAAGATCTCCGGGAACAGAGTAGAGCACCCCTGTTCTATATGGCAGTGGTCCTCAACCTCTAGGTTAGTACCGGTCCGTGGATCAGTTGGTACAAGTCCGCACAAGAAATCATTAATTATTTCCGTTTTATTTATTATCCAAGTCTGAACAATCATTTATTTTGAAAAATCTTTTATTCTGAAAAATGACCGTATTATCATTTTGGTCATTTGAGTGATAAAATTTGAGTCCCCTACAAGCTAGCAAAATGAGTAAGAAACAGACGTCTTTGGAAAGTTTCTTTGCGAAGAGGAAAAGGCCCAGTAAAGGACTCATGAACTGCAGAGGAATGGATCCGCAATCCATTTGTCAACAAATCAGGTGAATCCAGCATCTCTGTGCAAGAAGATGGAGCAACTGATGGAGATTACAAATGACGTTCACATATTGCATCTTTCCCACGTGCAAGTTAGTTATTTTCAATCTACTTTCCTACTCTCACCTATGGTCATGAGCTTTGGGTCATGACTAAAAGAACAAGATCTCAGATACAAGCGGTCGAAACGGGTTTTCTTCGCAGGATGGCAAGGCACACCCTGTCACCCGGGAGGCACTTGGACTAGAGCCGCTGCTCCTCCACATCAAGAGAAATCAGCTGAGGTGGCTTGAGCATCTGTTTCAAAGGCCTCCTGGAAGCCTACCTAGGGAAGTGTTCCAGGCATGTCCCACCGGGACAAGGCCCCAGGAAAGACCCAGGACACACTGGAGGGACTATGTCTCTCGGCTGGCCTGGGAATGCCTCAGGATTATGCGGGAGAAGCTGGAGGAAATGTCTTTTTAATTTTCTCCATAAATTAAACTTGTATAAAAATTGCAGCAATGGTTTGTCAGCTTGTCATCCTCTGAGAAAACGGTTGATGGTCGCCTAGCACCCCACCCCATGGGCTGCAGTAAAATTATCATGCCTAAACCAGTACTAATAAAAAAATTTGCTATATGGTATAAATATGAGTAGTATGAATGGAATTCGGACATACTACATCCTCCATAATTTCTGACATGATATGAATGGGCCTCAAAAGTCTTCAAATGTCATTGTGACTCTACAGAGATAGATCAGATTGGATGTTGCAAGCACCTACGACTCGCCCCTTTAGACCACAGATGACCAGAGAGTGACATTCTCCGCTCATCTTCTTGTCACAAGACTGTCACAACACCCCAACACACGACAGCAGAGCCAGCGCACGAGGCAGTCAGGGAGGCCGAGGAGGTCACACCGACACACAAACACTCTCCCCAAAACTACTCGCAGCCTTCTGCTCAACCTCTACCTTGTCCCTCTGTGCTTTT
>NW_026613798.1:0-36257 GCF_903798145.1 Danio aesculapii | reverse complement strand
GGGGTGAGAGCAGGGGTAAAATTAAACTATACAATTCATCTAAATTGAAGGACATGTGATGGGGCTTAGGGGGGGAAAAAAGTTGAAATCTTCCAGTGATATTTCAGGGAGGAAATTGCTGAGTTGCATACTGTATTTAAAGTCTGATTCTTTGTGTGTTTTCAAGTCAGCTCTACACCGATATTTGTCTTTGTTTTAAAATCTGCAAGCTTCATTGCAATTAATGGCCCTTTATAATCCTTTGTAAAATAGTTTCTATTTTTATGTCTATGAGGTACACAGAGAGGATTCAAGTAATTTCTAACCATCGTAATGCACATAGGTCAAATTTCTCTTCACATTTTGGCATCGCAGACCAGCAGCACCGCTTCAGTTTACAGACATAAATGGCCATGAAATGGAGTAAGAGCAGGGGTAAAATTAATTTGTCTGAATTGAAGGATATGTGATATTTCGGCTTGGAGAAATAATAATATAAACCAGTGATATTTCAGGGAGGATATTCAATTCATCATATGAACTTAAGATTGACTTTTAATTGCGGAGTTGCATATTTAAAGTTTAATATGCATGTACTTACAGTAGTAATACATTTTATTCTGCATAATTACAGCACATGCACCAAACCCTAGAACTAACTGGCATTCTAACCCTAACCATATAGTAAATACATGTAATTATATAAAATTACTTTGTAGTTAAATCAGTAGTTAAACTGTATCAAGGACACCTTAAAATAAGATGTAACTAAATCATACTGTAGGTTTCTGAAGAGTGCAAATGAAGCTACAAGTAGGCTTTGCCAACCATCGGCATTTTGTTTTCGCGTCAACGCACGACCGGGGTAACCAAAAAAGGGCAAAGTGGCACAAGCATGAGCGAAGCTACAGATGCCGGCTAGCATTTTGCTTAGATCGGCTTCTCTTTGGGAGAAACGCTTAATCATTACATGTGATTCGTTTGTGTTCTGACCACATGGTCTTGGTTGCATACTATATCAACAAAGTGTTTAGTCTTTTAAAAAAAAAAAACACTGTTGTTATACTTTGAGCCACTAAGCACTGTTCTTTTGATATTTTTTCTACAGGAGGAAAATGCAAATTACTTCCAAATATAGCCTGTGTTAGTAAATGCAAAGCTGTTTATGAAATCCAGGCATAACACTGTATGACAACCTTTCAGATGACTATTTTATAGCCTACAGCAAATCAATCTGTCAGATTCTAGAGTGCTTTAAAGAAAATTATAAATGATAAATGATCTTAAACACATTTGTAAATATGATAAGTATATAAAAATTTCACTCACCTGGGAAATGGAGGCCACTTGAATGATTTGTGAGCATAATTAAGTGCACAGCATGCCATATCATCTGATAATAGAATGAAATAATTGCAAAAGGCAATTGTCTGTTTAAAGCCACATAAAACAAACAACAATACGATGTATATGCTGAGTTTAGCAGCTAATCAGCTGAGGTGATGTAAGTATGACCAGTGAGACTTAGCTGTCACTCAAGTGACCACGACCAAAATTTTGAAGATTCAATATAACTTATTATAAACGAAACGGATGAGTTATAAAAAAAATCACCCCCTCACAGTTGTCATAATGTGTAATATTAGCTGTTTACACCAAATTTGTTTTCTGTACCAGGCTGTAAACACCCTTTTTTTCTGCTGTAAAGTTGGCCATTTTAACATTGAGGTCAATAGAAATGTGCTCTATTATGGAGACAGGACTAGCGGAATTTCAATGAAATGCAGTTTCAGTTACTTCCGTATTAACATCACAAGGGAGAGCGGAATGTTGCCACTTGGTATTGTAGCACTAAACATTTAAACAATAAGAAAAAAAAACACTGCTCTCTTTGCTGTGTGAGGCTTGTCTTAGTTAGCAATAGTAAAAAAAAAAAAAAAAAAAAAAGTTTAACGAATGGTCAACTTGTGACCTTTCTGTCTTTCTCCCATTCTGTGTCTCTATCAGACAAAAACACTCAGACGTAGTCAATTTCTAATTTTGATGCCTGACCTTTCAGTTAAAGTCAGGATGAAACATGATAAACAAACAATACATGGCGAATGCCAAACTAAACAATGACATACATGATTAAATAGCTTACTTTGCATATTGCAGTGTGATTTACATATTAATGACATTTTAATGCCAAAATATGATGTTCATAAATACATATTACAAACATACCTTCTGTACATATTTGCACATATGCATACAAACACACATGCATACATACATACACACATACATGCATACAGTTGAAATCAGAATTATTAGCCCCCCTTTGGATTTTTTTTTTCTTTTTTAAATGTTTCCCAAATGATGTTTAACAGAGCAAGGAAATGTTCACAGTATGTCTGATACTATTTTGTCTTCTAGAGAAAGTCTTATTTGTTTTATTTTGGGAGAATAAATGCAGTTTTTCATTTTTTTAATAAACACTTTAAGGTCAAAATTATTAACCCCTTTAAGCATTTTTTTCCGATTGTCTGCAGAACAAAATCAATATGCAATGATTTGCCTAATTACCCTAAACTGCCTAGTTAACCTAATTAACCTAGTTAAGCCTTTAAAAGTCACTTTAAGGTAAATACTAGTATCTTGAAAAATATCTAGTCAAATATTATATACTGTCATCATGACAAAGATAAAAGAATTCAGGTAATATATATGATTAACTAAACTAATTTTATGTTTAGAAACGTGTTGAAAACATCTTCTCTCCATTAAACAGAACATGGGGAAAACATGGGGGGGTAGCCGAGGGTAATAATTCTAAATTCAACTGTACATGCATACATACATACATGCATACTCATAAATGGATGGATAAAACCACTGTAATCTCCAGTATATGCTGTCAGAGAGTGAAGAACGTGATGTCTCCAGTCTGCACCTTCCCTCCACACAAGCGGAAATGTAAATGAGACAAGACGCTCTTTGCTTGTGTGACCCTGCCTCTGCCCTGAGTCTCTTGCTCTCTTATCTCTCAGTGTCCTCTGCAACGGAACACTGATTTTCATATACATTCACACACACACACAGATGTCAGGCCTAGATTAATTTATGCTGATTATTTGGGGGCAAAAGGTAGATGACAAATACAGCTTTAACAGGCGATTAGTACTGTAGCTTGTGAGTGACTCTCTAAACTGCTATGCTAAGTGTTAGAGAGGAATTAAAATTATACTCATAACTGAAAACTATCCAAATAAACGTTTTTAGTTTATTTATTTATTTATTTATTTATTTACTTATTTATTTTAAATCACCATTAGTTCCTTATTATGGGAATTTATTTGTCCTTCAGATACTAAAATGTATTGTTCCATCATTTACTCACCCTCATCCAACCAACTTCCATTACATGCTCAAAAAATAAAAAAATAAAAAAATGTGCAAAGTACTCGGGTCAAAAAACCATTAAACAGTTTGCCGAAAGACCTCGAGGCCACGTACTGTATGAGCTACTTCAAAAAATCTGTTTTAATTGCATTTGCTTTTTAGCCTTGTACATTTGATTTATGAAATCCTGTGAGTACACTGTAAAAAAAAGTGATAAGCTGACTACTTAAAAACTGAGAAAACTCATTAAAAATATTTAAGTAAATTAACTATGTGCATATTTATACAAATTATGTCAACTTAACAGTTACAACAGGTTTATACATTTTTAAAAGTAAAGCAACAAATATTTTTTACAGCTGAATGTTGTAAAATGTTTGTGTCAGTTTGTCAAAAGAAAGAAAGGAAGGAAAGAAGGGAGGAAGGAAGGAAGGAAGGCAGGGAAAGGAAAGGAAAGAAGGAAGGAAATGAAAGAAGGAAGATAGGAAATGTAGGAAGGATAGAAGAAAAGGAAGGAAGGAAGGATAGAAAGGAAGGATGTAAGGTAAATAAGGAAAGGAAGATAGTAAAGGAAGGAATGGAAGATTGGAAGGAAGCACAGGAAGGAAGATAGGAAAGGAAGTAAATGAAGGAAGGAAAAGAAGGAAGGAAGACACAAAGGAAGAAAGGAAGAAAATGAAAGAAGGAAGGAAAGTAGGAAAGAAGGAAGGAAGGAAGGAAGGAAGGAAGGAAGGAAGGAGGGAGGGAAGGAAGGAGAAGAAGATGGGAAAGAAGGAAGGAAGGAAGGAAGGAAGGAAGGAAGGAAGGAAGGACGGAAGGACGGAAGGAAGGAGACATCATCAGATAGTAAAGGAAGGAAAAGAAGATAGGAAGGAAGGAAGGAAAAGAAGATGGGAAAGAAGAAAGGAAGGAAGGAAGGAAGGCAGGAAGGAAGGATAGAAGGAAAGGAAGGAAGAAGGGAAAGAAGGAAGGAAGGAAGGAAGGAAGGAAGGAAGGAAGGAAGGAAGGAAGGAAGGAAGGAAGGAAGGAAGGAAGGAAGGAAGGATAGTAAATGAAGGAAGGGAAAATTGGAAGGAAGGAAAGGAATAAAAGTAAGGAAGGAAGGAAAGGAAGTAAGCAAGACACGAAGGAAAAAAGGAAGAAAGGAAGGAAATGAAAGAAGGAAGAAACGAAGGAAAATAGAAAAGAAGGAAGAAGGGAAGGAAGGAAGAAAGGAAGGAAGGAAGGAAAAGAAGATTGGAAAGAAGAAAGGTAGGAAGGAAGGAATAAATGAAGCAAGGAAGGAAGGATGGAAAGAAAACATCATCAGATAGGAAAGGAAGGAAAAGAAGATAGGAAGGAAGGAAGGAAGGAAGGAGATAGGAAGGAAGCAAGGAAGGAAGGAAAAGAAGATGGTAAAGAAGGAAGGAAGAAAAGGAAAGGTCATCAGATAGGAAAGGAAGGAAAAGAATATAGGAAGGAAGGAAGGAAGCAAGGAAAAGAAGATAGGAAGGAAGGAAGGAAGGAAGTAAGGAAGGAAAGAAAAATAAACACATACAGTGCACCTGGCATTAAGATCCAAACAAAGAAGATTATATTAAACACTGAATAGAGCTGTAAAAGTGCTCTAAAATTGTTTGAATTTTCTCTACGGTCAGACATTACCAGAGTTGTATGAACAACATTGTGTGAAAATTGTGTGTTATCTGAATAGCTCTTCACATTATTTTATTTCCATCCCACCTCACTTGTAAGCAACACGTTTGTTCATTCGCTTAAGCCACATGTTTCCAAATGTTCATTGAGTTGTACCGCATTGAGAATTGCTGCAATGAAATGAGAGTGAAGGGTCTTAACAAAATCACACATTTGAACACGTCTTACACTAAACACCCATACACTCGCATTCGCACACACACTTATACATATGGCCATGTCTTTGGACTGTGGGGGAAACTGAAGCATCCGGAGGAAACCCACACCAACATGGGGAGAACATGCAATCTCCTCACAGAAATGCTAACTGACCTAGCTGGGACTCAAACCAGCGACCTTCTTGCTGTGAGGTGACAGTGCTAACCACTAAGCCACCGTGCCATCATACAGAAATCATGCATCTTAAAATATGTATATTTTGCAGAGATGTATAGCAACGAAGTAGAACTACTAAGTACTAAAAGGCTGTATCTGTACTCTACTGGAATATTGTTTTTTTCTCCTACTTCCACTTTAACTCCAGTTCATATTTTCAATGAGCTTAATACTTTACTCTGATAGATTTTTTATGTGCTGCATGGTTACTCATTATTAGGGGTGTCAAAATTATTGATATCGGTTCAGTAATCGATCATAGTGGGTTATTACGTACTGACGTCATTTATCTCCTACGCGTGATGTCGCAGTAGAATACTATAGCGAAGGAGGCAAGGCCAAGTAAATAACGCTCTTACTACAATGAAGGTGGCACAGCACACTAGCCGCTATTTCACTGCTACGGAGAAATGCTGTAAAACTCCATCTTCTCTCTCTCTCACTCACTTTGGACATTTGACCCGCTGGCGTTTGTGAGGTAACTTTTCCTCTCCTCTTGGCTGTTAAAGCGATACTTGTGGATCCTGACACGAGCGTGCCTGAGGTGCAAGTTTTCTCCACTGTGTCTATTACAGATTACCTGTGATAACCACGTATTATGTGCGTATAGACTATAACCACGGCTGTTCTTCCCGCTATTGGTGAACAGCGCTTTCATTTCTAAAGCCGATCGCAGCCCTTTCTGTTGAGCAGGTGAAGACAATAACCAATCATAAGGGTGTAAGACCTCACCTGTCAGCACTCAAAAAGCAAGCGGGAAAATATTTACGTTAGTTTATTTGCTATAAATGCCCATGCTGTCTTCTGTGCAAGTGTTGGAGTTTTGTTTGATACATTTAGAAAGAGTGCTTTCTTTGAGCAGGTCAAATTAAGGGTACAGTTCATATATCTTACTGCTGTATTAAAGAGCAAAATTGTATTACAAATATTATATAAATATATTAATAGATTTTAATTTAAAAAATTCTTGTGTTGTGAAGAAAAAAAATCGAATTATGTATGGAAAGCATCGTCAGTGCACCGAGATGCACCCAGTGTAGATTCACACCCCTACTCATTACAATTATAGACCTTTTTCTTGGCTACTGCATGGAGAATGTTTCTTGGTCTTCTGGTAGAATGTTTAGAACTTCCGTTTACAGCGTTTACAACCGGTAATTTGCGATCCAAAAATGGGTTTCAATAGCGTATTGAGTTGATTACGGAGTGTTTTTGTGACACACAACTTTGAAAGGTGTGTGTTAAAGCTGCTATAATCTGTTAGATCTGTGGTTCAAGCGCGAGAGAAAAACAATATCGTAAGCCATGTTTCTTTTCATTCTGCTTAATCACGTGCCCCCCAAAAAGATATTATAAATAAACAAAACAATATGATGTCTTTTGACTGCTTTCTTTAATAACTACATTACACAATACTCATACTTTTACTTTCAGTACTTGAGTAATACATTTTGAAATAAACTACTTGCAATACTTAAGTGCAAAAATGTTGAATACTTTAGTACTTCCACTTAAGTATGGTGCTTAAGGAGCACTTCAACTTCTACTCAAGTCACTTTTTGATAGAGCACTTGTACTTTTACTTAAGCCTAGGTCTCTAGTACTTTATACATCTCTGGTATTTTGTGTACCTTTTACAGAAGGGTTAACATTAAGAGGGTAATTGATAAAAAAAAAAACAGTGTCTTTAAGAATGAAACTGTTAAAATCGATGGTGAATTGACAGCCAAACATTAGTCTGAATATGGATTTGCTGTGGAGTAAAGTCTAAGAAAAAGCCCATCTGTACCACAGACAAATAAGATTAAACATTAAGCATAGCCTTTAGCACTCAATGCTAAGCCACACAAACAACCTAGCCTCATTTTCTGGTAAAATGCAGAGATGAGGCTTAGAGCAGAACTAATACAGCTACTAATCCAAAGATACTGGACAATCAATTCATATTCATGATTCCTGGGACTTGGATCTAATCAAACAGAAGCCTGCTTGAATCCTTTTTGGCAGAATGTCCAATACTAGCCAAACAGATTGTGCATGAAAAAAACTAAAGTTTTAGCACTACTGCTTTATATTTTACTGAGGGATATTGGAGTATAGAGACATCCAATGGTCACGCCTGACTGAAGCTGTCACTTTTGCTGTTCTTTTTTTTCTTCTTGTTGTTCCTGTAGGAGTTGCTCACCTCTGCCACAGTAAGTTGACCTGAGATCAGCCGTCACCGTATGGTCATTACCAAGGGATCAATCTAGGGGTCATTCTGACCTCCGCACATTATGGAGGCCGGAGACAGAGCAAAAAGCACATACCACCAGTCACTGATACCCCCCCCCCCCTCCAGACCAGACCAAGTAAAAATAGACAATGACCACAGACAACAATACTGAACTATACACTGGAAAAGTAGGAAAAGTATTATACTTTGAACCAAATGAAAAAGAATTTCTGTAAAGTTAAAAGTATGTATTTTTAAAAGTATAATAATTCAATACTTATAACCAATAAATTGAAGTACAATTTATCTTTGATTCAAACTGTAAAAAATAATTTATCCTAAATCTTTTTTTTTTTTTTTGCGATCAAGAATTGAGTGCAAGCGACTAACAACCATATCCAAGAAGAAAAAATTGGTAACCATTTGACCTTAATTGTGTGTGCGATCTTTGTATATCGAAAAAGTTTGGGAATATTTTCAAGTCAACAAGAGTCTGTATTTTAAACATTAAAATAGCATCACACAGAAAAAATGTTTATGTCCTCTAAGAATAATAGATGTGCCACTTGCTGTCATGTTCGCTTTGGACATTAAAGACAAATCTTTCACAAAAAAAGAAGAGCCGACATAGTAAGGACAGAGAAAGGAAGGCTTTGAGAGATGCAGGGAAACCATATTTGAATTGAAAAGGAGAACAAAAACCAGGGAAAAATCCATCGAAAGATGTGAGTGGAGAAATGGTACATGGGATGTGATCTCTCTATCTCTCTCTGAACGTGCTGAGGAGTGCTAAACAGCAAAAAAAAAAAAAAAAAAAACAGTTAACCTATCAAAATAAACCACATACCATATATAATAAAGCTGTATTGATGCATGTATCCTGCCAGTCCTGTGTAAACTGTGTGGCAAGCAGAGTTTAGTTGTATATACATTTATTAATATCTTGAAATGCCGGAGCGCGAGAACAGTTTGAAGTTTATACACAGGTGCACTGCGCCAGCTTTTCTAAATAAACAACAATATTTAGTAATGATTTGGGATGTATGCCTGCTTTCTATTTATTGTTGTATTTATTTATTCATTTTTTATAATTTATTGTTATTGCTTGAACTGTAAGAAGGTATATGTACTGTACATTGTCTATACTGTATTTCTGTTTTTTAATAATAATAATAATAATAATAATAATAATAATAATAATAATAATAATAATGAACTTGAAAAAAATGCTTAATATTAACCTGAAGCTTCTGTTACTGCATTAAAACTAAGATAAAGGAATCAGATCTTTAGTGGTTTAAAGTGATATGATGAAGTGGAGCTATACTGTTATTCCACACTAACTGAACATATACCGTTCTTCCACATTTGAGAAATATAAATCACAATAACTTTAGATTTTTAATACTGACACTGAAAAATGTTTATCCACATAGAATTGAGAAGCTTTTGTTGTCTATTCATTCATTCATTTTCTTTAAGGCTTAATCCCTTTATTAATCTAGGTTCGCCACAGCGGAATGAACCGCCAATTTATCCAGCATATGTTTTATGCAGCCGATGCCCTTCCAGCTGCAACCCATCACTGGGAAACATCCATACACACACTCATTCACACTCAGACAATTTAGCTTACCCAATTCACCTGTACCGCATGTCTTTGGACTGTGGGGGAAACCGGAGCATCAGGTGAAAACCCACGCGAACGCAGGGAGAACAGGCAAACTCCACACAGAAATGCCAACTGACCCAGCCGAGGCTCAAACCAGCAACCTTCTTGCTGTGAGGTGACAGCAGTACCTACTGTGCCACTGCGTCGCTCTTATTTTGCTCTTTCAAGTAAAATAAAAATTATAATAACTAGAAAAGAAAAGTTCGTAGAATAAGTTTATGGTGATTTGAGAAAGTCTAGTCTGAAAGTTTGAAGTAGTTTCAAAGTTTAAATACTTCAATTAGTTTTTAAGAAGTTTGAAACAGTTGGCATAGAAAGATAACTACATATATGTTAGCATGTTTCTAGTATGACTTGGTAAGTATCTGGCTAGGCAGTTGACAGGGGGTTCTAAGGGGTTGCTAAGGTGTTGCTAAGTGGTTACTAGGGTGTTTTGAATGGTTGCTATGGTTGCATACTTAAGTCTGTATGACAATCTGGAGCAAAGTTACGAGGTCAAAAATTTTCTGAATTTTCGAAAAACTGTAAGTCAGATCAGTTGGAAAAGATATAGCAGCTTAATTCAGTATAGCTTGGAGGTTTAGAGTTAGTTTGGTGGTTTTAGTATGAACAGTCTAGGAGGAGATGCGTTCTTAAAATAGAAGAAGAATACGGAAGAATATTAAGTTTAAGTAGTACATGTATAAAAATATGTTGGCTTTCTCAAGTCATAATTTCATAATTTGAAAATATGGACTTGTATGGTTCTTCGTCTCAAGGCCTCAATTAATTGTTTTTATTTTTTTTACTTTTGAATTTCAATATTTTTTAACCCCTACAACAAAGTATAGTTTTGCTTTGGACCAACCTAAACAAATACTGACATTTGTTAAAGCTAAATCAATAAATTTTTCAAAAATTCTAATTAATTAATTCTAAAAATTAATTTACAGTAAAATGTTGTTTTTATAGAATTTATATTAATTTGGTTCAACAGAAAACTGGTGCTTTCAGTATCTGCTGGTGCTTTTAGTGCTTTTTTCTATAAATGTCATGTAAGATGGTAATCAAACTCATATTAGAAATACATAAAAACTAAATAGCAATACTTTTTTTATATGGTCACATGACATGAAAACTGCTGGTTTATGGAATCATGAGTCAGGTGAATCGTTACTTCCTTATTGCTGGTGGCATCATTTTTAAGGCAATCTGAATAAAACTAAACCATTTTTTTCACTTGTTCTTTCTAATATAATAATGTACTTTAAATGAAAGACACAGAAATTTCACTTTTTTCAATCCACTGCAGATGAGTTTCTGCTACTGGTGAAACAGTAATACTTCAAGCCTTGTTACCACCTGACATTAAGATGCATTTCCTGCAATCGCAAATGGTCAGCAGAGATGAAATACCACTGTGTTAACCAGCATTCCAATGCATCTCTTGTGACCACTTGTGTTTGTATTTCATTTCATTGAAGTCCTATTGTGTTTGGAATCACTTTCGCAGGTGCGCTCAGTGTGACACATGAGTGCTGCTGAATGAACGAACCCATGTTACGCGGTTTACGGGTAAGATGGAAAGCAAGCAGATTTTTCTCAGATTTCCTAGCTGGAGGAAACCAACGCTAACACAGGGAGAACATGCAAACTCCACACAGAAATGCCAACTCGCCCAGATGGTACTTAAATCAGTGACCTTCTTGCTGTAAGGCAACAACGCTAACCATTGAGCCACCTTTTTTTTTTAAAGTAGTGTTGTAAGGACTCACAATTCAAACAACTAAATCAGTTCACCAAACATCTCACTGTACTTTTGGGAGTTTAAGACAAGCTTTTCCTAATTGCAAGAGGTTATGCAGCATGAACAACATGTGAAGGCCTCAGATGCAAAAACCGTTAAATGTCATCTGTAATTTTCTTCTAAAATGAGCTTTTTTTCTCAGGCTCCTGTTCAGTTATTTCATTTTGAAGTCAATGAAAAGAACATATTTATCAGTGCAAAGGTGGAATTACTGAACTTACACACAGCAGCCCGAGAAAAATGTTCATTTGAAAAAATCAGATGGAACTAATGTTTATCAGAGATTTTTATTATTATTATTATTATTAATTTCTTTGTAATAGAGCTCAAAGTACTTCTGCCTTTTTTAACTATCAAAGTATCTCATATTCTGGATCTGAAGCATCCAAATACGCATGCTGTAAATACTCACTCAACAGGAAAATTAGTTATTTCCTGAAATTGAGATGTCAAACTTTGAAATAGAAACTTTATTTCGACTAGTTTCCTGGTTTAATCAGATATCCGACCATGACCAGCTCAGTTGTGGATACTTATACTTCACGCATACAACAGAGATATTACATGTATCACCCAATATTATAGAATTATTACTACTACAATTTGACTTTGTATATATAGTGACTCACAAAAAAAGCTATTCCCGTATATAGTAAATGAATGCCTCTTATCCATGTTTACTTTTGAAATGAATATTAATGAGAATAAACTATATATTTTTAAAACATTTCCAACATAAATAAGTTCATAATTATTATTTCCAAAGAATAGCTTTTTGTGAAACACCAAAAAAAAAAAAAAGAAGTTCTGATTTAGTTAAAAGCTAAAGATCTGTAATATGGTAATGTTTAGAAGTTCTTTTTTTTTCCCACTGAGAGTGCTACACACAGCCTGCAGACTGATAAATAATATTACCTGTAACTTACCTATATTAACAGGTGGCATCTAAAAAAAGCACGACCTGGGTAATTTCCTGTCTGAGGTGAATTAATAATGTTTCCTCATTAGGTGCCATTGAGAGGTGGATTGGATGAATTCCATCTCCGGAGTGGTTGAATTAATTAGATGTCACCCTAAAGAAGTAAATAAGACATACCGTCACCATAATGACTATAGAGAGCTGAAGAAACGAGATGATGAATTAATTGAAAATCAATCAGCTCGCTTGATGAAAGGTCCCTTTTTTACTATCCATAACAAGACAGGAACTGCATCAATAATAGAGGAGATTAGATGTCCCTGAGACATATCTGAGATCCCACGGTGTCTAGCCTGGCTGGCCACCGCACAGTGCGACAAAACACGTCCCGAAGTGCTCAATGTCAAACCCATCTCTGAGGCTCAATTCTCAGCTCGCTAAATAGATGCGCATGAGTGGGATTCAAAATTTGTGGGAAAAAAGTACTTTGGTAGACACTGAAGAGACTGGAGGATTGTCGAGGTCAGCTGTTCGATACAAGGTTGCCTGCAGAATGTAAATAACACTTCTGTGTTTGTATAGAATGGCACTATATCATAAGAATGTGAAATGTGAATTAACAATCCATTAAATCCACATAAAAATGCTGCATCTTAGAGGAATTGAATTGCAAAGACCCACATCCATTCGAGCACTTAGGGAAGAATGGGCATGATGAGTGAAGAGTGCACAGTCATTGTTCAGTGCAAGCGTCAATCAATTACAGGTACTTATTTTTCTTCTATGTTTAATTATTTGTTAAGTGTCACATAGAAAGAATATGTGATTCAGGTTTTGTGCACAATATGTTGTTCTGTTTGAATGTTCTCTGATTCTTATGAGGTGTTACAGAACAAAAAGCAAACAAACAAATAAACAGTGATTTAATTCAATATTTAATTCAATTACTCAACAAATAAGACAACTTTTTGAAAGTTTCTTGAATTCAGTATGTTAAAGGGGACATGATATGTCCATTTTTTTATAAGATGCACTTCAGAAGGTGTCTGAAGTTTCAACTCAAAATACTTCATCAATAACATATTATAGCTTGTCAAATTTGCTCCTATTTGGTTGGGAGTTAAACGATAAAAAAAATAATATTAATAATTAAAATAAAAAAAATAAAAAGACGGCATGTTAACGTACTATATCCAGAAAGGCATTTTGGAAACATTCACAAAATATGTAGTGGCATACTTATATATAAAGTTAACACACATTGTGGTTATATTGACCAATCTTTCAGAAAATATATACAGTAAATAAGTGTAACGAAGGCCAGCTAGTGAAGTGCTGTGCAGGTAAACCTGATGCTAGAGATGCTAGACAGATGCTAAAGGTCATGGTCTTTAGTCTCCTTGTTAGAGCAACGGACTCCATGCAGAGAGTCTGCAGTTCAATCACAGCTCGGAGTGGGTTGGGTGGTGTAGGACCTGCGGAGTTACATTGGTGCCATGACCCAGATGGGAAAGAGGTTAGGGGGCTGAGTGTAACGGAGGCCAGATAGGGAAGTGCTGTGCAGGTAAACCTCACTCCTCTGAATCTGAAAAGGTGCCTTAGCAACAGACACTCAAGGCCATGGTCTTTAGCCTCCTTGTTAGAGCAACTGACTCCATGCAGAGTCACCAGTTCAATCCCAGCTCGAAGTGGGTTGGGTGGTGTAGGACTTCAGAGTTACATTGGTGCCATGACCCAGATGGGAGAGAGGTTAGGGGGCTGAGTGTAATGGCGGCCAACTAGTGAAGAGCTGTGCAGGTAAACCTCACTCTTCTGAATCCGAAAAGATATTCTAGCAACAGACACCCGAGGCCATGGTCTTTAGCCTCCTTGTTTGAGCAACTGACCCCATGCAGAGTCACCAGTTCAATCCCAGCTAGGAGTGGGTTGGCTGGTGTAGGACCTGCAGAGTTACATTGGTGCCACGACCCGGATGGGAGTGAGGTTAGGGGGCTGAGTGTAACGAAGGCCAGCTAGTAAAGTGCTGTGCAGGTAAACCTCACTCCTCTGAATTCGAAAAGATACTCTAGCAACAGACACTTTAGGCCATGATCTTTAGCCTCCTTGTTAGAGCAACCGGCTCCCATGCAGAGAGTCGCTGGTTCGATCCCAGCTCGGAACGGGTTGTGTGGTGTAGGACTTGCCGGGTTACATACATACAGCATATATTTTCATTTCCAATTTCTGCTAAAAAAATCTATAAAAAAAAAAAAAAACTATGATGCCCTCAGTTGTTCGGATGTCAGGAGTCTATGGAGACTCATTTTAACTGATACTTCAAACAAAAAAACACACCCACACTATCCAGCACATTTTTAGGAAAAACTGTTTAGAAACTGTTCTAGTAAGCATGAAGATCTCAAGTGAGTCTGCAAAATTTCTCACCTGGTAGGGCACAAGAGCAATGTCTATTGTTTTGGTTAAACAGAAAGGCATTATTTAGATTTAAAAATGATTATAAAATGCTTGTTTTGATTTAAATTGCATTCCATCATGTGTAAATGTTTTATTATTGATAGACTTAACAAAATGTTCTGATTTATATACAGACAACATTATTTAACAACCATGCCACGTTTTGTCTTTTGTCAAAATGCTCTGTGAAGTACAGTAATAGCATTTCAAATGTTGCCTTTAGCTTGTATGATGGCTTTGAACTGTCAAGAAACCTCTCAAAACTATATTTATGGATGTATAATACCAAAGACTATATAATACACAAGATCTGTCACTCATGTAGTTTTGATTGGGGAAAAGTGTAACGGTCAACATGGTGAATGAAGCCCCACCTACTAGTACAGGAGCCAATCATCGATCATTATAGACTGGTGTTTCTCCAGGGGAGAGCTCAGACCAGAGGCCCATTTCAGAAAGGAGGTTAAGTGAAAACTCAGAGTATTTTAACCCTAAAATGACACTGACTGTCTCTGTTTCCCTGATGCAGTGGTGTTGCTTTTTGTAAAATATATGGTCATATTTGCTATAACTCTGCACGAGCACATCAAGTTTGGCTGGAGAAAGAAATATGTTTTTTAAGATGTTGCCATAGTCACTAGTAATATCTGCGCTCCATTGATAATGTCTTTTTATAGTGGCGGTGTGTGTGCTTAATTCTGAGTTGGTCTTCTCAAAGTTGATTGACCTAACCCAGATCCGCTATTCTGAAACCGAAAACTCTGAGTTGATTTACCAAGAGATTAAAAGCTCAGAGTTCAAGTTTAAACCAAGTTGGTTGAACCTCCTTTTTGAAACAGGCCCCAGACGTGTGCTTTTACGACAGGTTGGTGGTCAACAAAACACAGTGAAATCTCAACGAATACTTCCTTCACAGACATTTAATATATACAAATAAAACTTGGAATCTGAAAGTTTTTTTTTTTTTTTGTACTCTGTATGAAATGAACATGAGTCCGTTCTGTCAAACATACATCACATGACAGCAACTACTGAAATGTCCATAAACTTGTAAACAAAGAGTCGCTGTCATTTCTGGAGGAGATTAGACATCAAGACCAAGTTGTGAATTACTTCAGAAGACCAGTGCGATCTAATAAGCCATTATCCACCGGATAATAAGGAGGCTGGTCTCATGATCTCGTGTGTGCATGATTCAAATGTTTAGAAACAAAATTTATGAGACAGATGTTTAATTTTATTGGTGATTCCATATATGTAATTGTAAACTTAGCAAACAGTTGTTGAGAATTTGATGTTTCCCCATTCAGACAGATTGCCCGAGCATACTGCCTGAGAGGCATTTCAAATATGGTCCTCGAGTGAAATAAGCTGCCGTAAAGGGACTTTATTAAAAGTAAAGAAAATCTGAATTAAAAAATGCCCGATCTAAAAGCTGTGTCAAATCTATCTGAATTAATGTGATGTTTAAATAACTTTATTTATTTATTTATTTGTTTATTTATTTATTTAGCTATTTATTTAGTTAGTTAGTTACGATTTTAAAAAGGACCAGGTGGATTTTCACAACTATAGACTGGATATTTAAACACAGTCGACACACACTTGCATTCACACACCTTAAAAAGTGTTTATTTAATATTCTATTTTGCATAATAGAACCCCTTTAAATACATTTTAAATGTCAATTTAAAGAGCGTGTCTGGTTGGTTTATGTTTGTTTGGATGGTGCTTGACTGTGGTTAGATGTCAGAACAATCTGTCTGAGGCAAAACCCTCATGCTGCTCCAAAATGGATCCACGTCATGATCAAGGTCAGTGAGGACTTTTAAATACATTAGTACAATCAACATTTCCTGCACGTGACAGAAAATGAACGAATGATTATAACAGCTGTCCTCAATTCTCAATCCTCCCCAATGATTTATCTACTTCAGAGAATGTGGGAAAGCAGTTTCACATACAAACTGCGCATCGTGAAATAAAACAAAGACCATCAAAGAGTGGACAACGGGGTCAAACCTGACATCCATTTCAATAAAAAGATCAACAGTCCCAGCAGAACGAAACCTGAGGAGGGAAATAAATAAATCAGGTCAAATCTGAGAGCGCGAAGACCGGTGTGAGGGAATAATAGAGGAAAAAATGGGGGGTTTAAAAGAGCTGCTATTTGAGGAATAGCATAATGACACGAGGCTGTGGGATGAGAGTCTGCAATCATCCGGATAAACAATAACAGTGAAGAGGCTCCACTCAGGGTTGATTAGACGATTCTACCTCTCATCAACCTCTGACACACTTGGAGGAGAAGCCCGTGTCTTGACCCCTTTATCTCTGTCTGGAAGCTGAAGACAGTCCCACCTCGCACACACTCGAGCCCAGAGAGCTGCCCTTCGCTCAAGCAGACAGTCTTGCATTAGGGCCATCTGAGCGCTGCACTCCCACGCTCAAGAGGAATGTCAGACCAACTGCTTTGCTAATTTACTCGGAGAGTCTGAAGTATGTCTTAGACACTCACATATATTATGCTTATATAATGAGTGTTTATATATCTTTAAGAACATTTTAAAAATCATTCAATTCTACCATTACGCAGGATTGGGAAGGGGGGGTACAAACTTATGCAGTGTTACAGTATGGTTTTCCTTATTATTTTATAATTATGTTTTTTAAAACTATTTTACTTTGTTTTTTATAACAAAATTATAAAAATAATACTACAAACTGGTGTTTTTTAGTTGCTGAATGAATAAATTTATGTTTTATTAAGTTAATCATAAACTGATTTGAAAACAAATCATTAAAAACATATTTTAATCGTTAAAAAATAATACAACTACACTTTTTTAGTCAGCAAAAAAATCAAAACAAAACAAAATAACTAAATATTAACTTGATTTAGTTAATTAAAAAAGTATTGAACAGTTACTTTGGTGATTTTTGATATCTAAAATATAATTGTATTTGAATTGTTATCTGTTGAGAAATAAACTTGAATCCATCTATCATTTATAAATAACCTTTCATCTATAAACAATCTATTATTTAAATTTGCTGACAAAAAAAAACAAAGGTTAACTTAAGAATTAAGTAAAGATTTGAGTAAATTTATTATAAATTATTATTAATTTAATTATTTAATTAAGTAACTCCATTATTAAATCCATTACTACTGCATTAAAATAAATAGCACTCATTCATTTATTTTAGAAAGCAAATTAATCACTGTCATCCTTCCATTAGTCTCTGGTCTGTCTGTCTGTCTGTCTGTCTGAAACCAATTATTTGATAGACCTCAAAAACAATGGTCCCAACGTATTTCCTGTTTTACATTTTGAATTTCTATACCTTTCGAGAGTACAAAAAGAGCCACATATTGATGAATAATGTTATAATAGCTGTTTTAAGTTAACATTAAGTTATGATTGAATTGCCTCTTGGTACAGTTATTAAATAGTTTGATAATAAGCAGGAAATGTTAATGGGCCAATGCCATGATAGCATTGAAATGGTCTATAGTACAAATGTAAGTCAACAATTAACATCAAAGTACATCCAGGATGCTGTTATCGCAGAATAAAACCTGACAGGATTATTGGTAAAGTGGAGGCTTTATTCTGCCAAAATAGGCAATTGTCTTGATGTAATTTATCCTGCTTATTACAAAGCTAATTTCACAAAATATAAAACGTAGACACAAAATATTGTTTTGGGCCATAATAGTTTTAATTATTTAATTAAATACAAAGTTGAGTGAAGCTGAATGTAACATACACTAGCCTGCATTTTATTCAGTCACAAGATGACGCCATTCAAAAACAAAGCTAACAGAAACAAAACCGGTTAGTTGGAGCATTTACTAACCTTCATATTATTAATTTATAAACAGTCAAAAACAGTGGCATGACAGACAAGCAGATACACATTTGTGAATTTAAGTATATCGATATGAACGTATTTAGGCTTGGGACAATAACTGGTTTTAAGGTTTACAGCGGTTTGAAAAAGTCATGGTTTTTAAACCACAAACTTTCTGTTATTTCATTCTTATGCAGGGCTCAAAATTGTGACCATTTTGGTCGCATACACGCCTGAAATTTAATCTATGCGACATATAATGGTTGCAGTGAGACCTGTGTTGATTTTTTCTAAAAATGTGCTGAATCGGTTTCCCTGCTGTTATATTTGTTCATATTAGCTGTCAATAACTGAAGGCTTTCTGCTGTCAGATGACAGGGAGCTTTTGTGATCACAGGAAACGTTAATGGATGAAGTTTGAGGAAGACGCAATCAAATCAGGCTTGAAAACCCACCTAAAGTTACAAAAAATGGTGCTGATGATAGTGATCATCATGGTTGATCTGTCAGCTTGGAGAGTATTGAAAGACTCGGTGTAATTCAGCTGTAATGGCCCAAATCTTGATGCGTTCCATTAAATGTAAAATCTAACACCCGTATACATCATCACCAAAGAAGCTCGTCTTTACTAAGTTTAAACTGAAACTGCAGCTCATGACAAAGAACGATACTGCACAGGTGGTCATTATGAGAATCCGTCTCTGCCCCACTCATTTATTGGGTAAGCTCGACTGAGTCGCCTGCTTTTCCACAAACAGGCGCATAACAAGACTGCACATTTAAAATGACACAAACTAAAACTTTTAAAGAGTGGTACATGTGACCCTTTTCTTCTTTTCTTTTATACGTTCTTTCTTCAGATGTATTTTATTTTTCTATTTAGTTACTGATGACTGCTGTACAGCTTTCAGCACTGAATTGAATTATTTATTATAATCTTACGTTTATGTTTTGTAGCAGAAATATTATTTATTATATTGACATGCATATAAAAATAATAGTGCTAAATGGATATTTCTTAGGCCTACTGCAATACTTCATTTTTGTTTGAAGCAAACCTTAGATTTATTTTTCATAAAGTAACAGTGGGACTTTTTATAGTAGATAACACACTCGTGCACGTAAAAACAGCATGATAATGAAAAATGTCATTCATTGTTAGTAATATTGTGTAAGAGGCTAAATTATCATATGCTTTTGTTTATATGACAAAACTTGTCTTTTTGACTCAAGAAGGTCCATACTGACTCCAAAGGCAGATACTGATAAGATCAGGGCCTGGTATGTGGACTTTGGGAGTTTTACGATGTGGTCACATGTTGAATGGTCAGTTTGAATGTCTTAGTATTTGGGCTTTAGTCACATGGTCAAGAAAGATACAAAATAGGTGGTAAAACACTGCTCTGGCTCTTTTCCTGGCCTGTCTTTTCCTGGTCTGCTTTCCTCCTCTGCTCCTCTCCTCCTCTGGAGTCTATCTTCTCTGACTCTACTGCAATCAGGCTAACTTCTGGGCCTACTCTCTTTGTCTCTCTCTCCCTCCCCCTGTGTCTCTCCTTCTACCTCTGGTAACTTTAATTTTATATTTAAGCTGGGTACAATTTATATCACGTTTTATCATTTCATATTTGATCATTTTATACAGTTATTTTGTAATAAATTCAACCATAGAGAATTATTGTCATTAAATCATCTTATTTTCAAGTATTTGTGAACTACAACTTAATCAACACTTCATTGTTCCATATTGCAATACAATACAATCACATAATATCAACGCTCTCCCACATTTATAGCTATTAATACTGCTCTTATGTTCGTTTTTGGTATAAGATTGCAGAAGAATGGTTTGACTAGAATGTACAGTTTTTTTACCATCAATACTGATAACTTTTGTCATTCGGCTGAACTACATTTCGAACCGCTGTGGTTTTAAAACCCATTCCTACAATTGTCATCATACACTCTCAGAAACAAGGCGAGCTGTCACTAGGGTGGTACCTTTTCAAAAGGTACACATTTGTACTAAAAGGGTCCATATTGGTACCTCAAAAGTAAATATTAGTACCTAAAAATTTTAAGAGGAACACTTTTGTTCTTTTTAAGTACTAATATGTACCTTTGAGGCATTAATATGGACCTTTTAGGTACAAATTTGAAATTTTGGAAAGGTACCACCCAAGTGACAGCTCGCGTACCTTTATTTTTCTGGTGTTCGTAAATTGTTTTTCTGGTGCTCCTAAATTTTTGCAGTTGGAAGAACCGGTGCTACCAAGCAAAAAAGTTCATTTTGAGCCCTGCTATGGTATATGTAAGTTTTGGTGTGTTTTTTTTTTTTCCATGTTTTTTTATGACTATTTTATTTAGTTTTTCAGGGCAACAGTATCTTCAGCAGAAAAAAAAACCTCTACATCAAAAGCTATTGATCAGCCCACGGAAACATCTGAAAAACATATTGTTTACATACTAACATCCAAACATGCTAAACTTGATCACTGCAGCTTATTTTACATCCAAAGAAAAGAAAGATATTCAAAGATGCCTTTTCAAGAAAGAAATGTGTTTTTTTTTAACTAATAAAGACATCAGAGGTCAATGATTTATTTTAATTATCTAGCCTACTGTTCCAAAATATTTCAAATGCTTCTTAAAATAAAACATAGTGTATTCAATTGGGAAAGAAAGTTGCTGTTTTTACCCAGACTGACCATTCAGAATTGAGTATTCCAGGCAGCTGTGTAATAATATTGTACAGCATCATTTAGAAATCTGAAATTTCAAAGACAGTTTTGGTGGAATTTAAGCATATCTGAATCCGATCCTGTGTGCTGATCATTACTCACTGAGCGGTTGATATATAAACGTATATTAAAAATATATAATCCAGAGATGTGGCATAAAGGACAAGACTGCACCTTCTAGTACCCAAATGTCTGCAGATTTATGTAAGCACATAATATCAAACCTTGACTGAACCTTTGTTGGACAGAAGGCTATAATAGCTGAGATTTAATGTTTTAAATCAAATGTTTTATGAGTGTTCAGCACGACTTCGGCAATGGGGGAGAAAAAAAAACTGCATTAGCTCAAAGAAGAAAGAAAAGGGTCTGAAACAAAGCCAGATCCTGCCAGCATAATACCACCAAAAGCCAACAGTGAGGCGGACTGGTGAGCTTCCAGCATGTGTCTGGCATGTGCCACTGTCCCGACAGGGTTATCTGCTCTGAGGCAGAGATAATCAAGAAAAGCTCAACTGTCTCTGTGAAAGAAGTGATTCTAATCCCAATAACCCAGACCTCTGCATGGGGAAATCTATGCCGATCTGTCACTCAGCACTGGTCTCTGCTCTTATTGACAGCTAACATGTCTCCTGGCAAAAACATTCAGCTGGGCCACGGCAAGTGGTGACATTTCTGGGTTAGCACTTCCTCTTGAAATTATTAAAGACACAAAAGCTGGAATAAGGGCGCTTAGAGTGTGCCCTCATTATGTTCATCACAGGAGTGCGTTATATTTCCCAGTGCAAACTTTGCTGTTTTTCTCCATTTGTTATTTCATGTTGACCAATCAGTTGAGACAGATATAATCTTGTGTGTTTCCGAAATTCAGAACTTGTTTTCCAGCAGGAATTTAATGATATTTCTTAGATCCACCTAATCAAAATTAGGCATGGGACGATAACCGTTTTCAGGGTACACTGGTTTGGAAGAGTCAAGGTTTTAAAACAATCCCAATTTTCTACGGTATATGTAAGATTTTTTCTTTTTTTACTTTTTTTGGTTTGTTTATTTATGACAGCAGTAATTTAAATTGTATTTGTAATTGTGTTTTAAATTAAAAAAAAAAGCAGAAGTCAATAATTAATTTTAATTATTCAGCCCGACATGCTTACTGTTCCAAAATATTTCACGTTTTTCTCAAAATAAAAATATACTGTGTCAAAGGAAAAAAAAAAGTTTATGATTTTTACCCAGACATTATAATGCTTATTCTCGAGCACGATGAACACTGAAGTCACCCGCTTTGAATTCATGCTCACACGCTCAGTGCTTTTGCTTTTGAATTTCGTGACCACACGCACTCTAGGCTATTGTAGTGCTGGGATAAAGATTGCTTTCACTTTCAAATTCCTATAAAGCACACCTTTTTACATTGTGTTTTTAAAGACGATCTGCCTGCGATGTCAAGTTTGTAGTGTTATAAATGAAATGATGCAGATGCAGATACTATTTGCAGATCAACAACTTACATTAGCACTGCAGGTAAAATCACGATGTTATGGCATTGGCTACTCCTATATGCTCAAGTAAAAGTTTTCTGTAACCCATGCCTATTTGACAAATAAATAAATAAATAATCGTAATGACAAAAGTAGCCAAGATTTATTTATTGACAAAATCTGATCATGTGGTTGTGGTTTTGTTTTGGCCCTGAACACACTTAATTTCACCCCTAATATTCATTATTCTTGTTTATTTTGTAAGTAACTAAAAAAATACATCAAAAATCAAGAAACAATTATACCAAACGAAATTAGTTTCAAAAAGAGGATTTTAAAATAAAAATATAGCAAGCTTTAGTGTTCAAAAACTTGTCTGACTCAATTATTTTCCTCCGGTGTGCCGTCCAATTAACACAAGCTTATCAAATCAATGAACAAATAGCACAAAACAAACAGTGATATTAAAAAGTACATTAATAAGCTATTTAAAAGTAGGCTACACTTTAAAAAAAAAAAAAAAAAAAAAAAAAAAAAATCACAAGGGTTTTTCACGCTGCCTTAATTTTTTTATTTTAGGTTTGTTAATGCATGAATTATTTAAGTTAAACATTTCATGTATGGGGTTAAATATTTATTTGGTCATTAAATCTAAAATCTATTTATCTATTTTGTTTATTGATTGGCTGGAGCGTCTGTTGCCTTAAAAAAAATATATGTATAAAGAAATGAACAACCGCAGATTTGGGGCGTGCCTTGCCTGACCGTCCACTGCTCCAGACTATTTTGTTCACTCGGTAGGCCTAATACTCAAGTATCAAAGATTTATATTAAGAAGATATTTAGACTGTTTTATTGTTTTTTAAACATTTGTAGGATCATTTTTTTTCTTTGTTAATGAATTGCTACACATATTTTCATTAAAACTTTCAATAACAAATACATTTTTTTTTTACTTTGTCTCAATGATTGCAATATAATTTTCTAAATTATCTAAACTAGACAATTAAAATATCCTATAAAAGATGTAGGCTGATAACTATTTTATTTTGACTGCAGATTAAACTGCTGGTTTTGTCTGACCAGAGGACAACTGGACAATGTAAAGCTGCAAATGACGCAGTAGCATTGTGTAAAGTACGATATGATACAGCATGTTTAATCCCTGCGCTATATTAAGTGAATGTAAATGGAGTCGATTCCGGAGTCGATTCCACTGACTCCAAAATTAGAAGTCGAGAGTTGGAGCACACAATACATAATACACAAAACATTTCACTAGTATCTCTTTGAATGGGAAAAAGTGTAACGGTCAAAAAGCTGAATTAAGCTCCGCCTGCTAGTACAGGAGCCAATTATCGATGGCTATATGGCGAATAAAGCCCGCCGTAGCCAATCATTGATCGCAATAGACTGACAACACTGCAGGCGATAAAATAAAACTAAAGGCACAGTGGTTGTTTAATTTAAAAGGTGATTCCTAATATGAAATGCAATGGTAAGCATGGCAAGCGGTATTGGAAAATTGGATATTTCCCCATTCAGACAGAATGCCCAAGCATACTGCCCGAGAGGTGTTTCAAAGATGGCCACTGAGTGAAATGACTTGCCTTAAAGGGACTTTAATGTTAGTAGGATTCATTTGGAATGTTTTGATTTAAAGTACTTTTAAACACCCTGTCAAACACCTCCCTAATATTCTGTAACACGTAACAATTGCTTATAATTAGTGTCTTCGCACCAGCTACAGGAAATAGCATCCCAGAAACTATTTCCCCCATATAATTTTAATGGCTCACTAGAAACTCATTAGGAAAAGATGTTCATTAACGGTTTATTGCTACAAAAGGTACTTCCACTGTCAATTACACGTTCAATTTCAACATGCAATGCAGTCATATTTAAAAATGCATATATAGATAATGGTTTGCACTATATCCGCATTCATATTTAATGCAGCTTTTCTCCAAATAAACATTAAGTACATTGGTTGTACATTTTCGCTGTTAAAGATGTAGAACCATCTTTATTGGCTTTTTTAATCAAGAGTATTTTATTTGAAACATGTTGTAATGACTTATTTAAATTGCTTAATTAAACAAAAAAGAAACAAAAGAAACCAAATTCAAAGTACAGTATGTTCTTATACTGTTTTACCAAAACAATAAAAAAAGACAATGTTTTGCTTTAAAAAGATGTTCTGTACAAAAAAAAACCCCAAAATGTATTAGGAAGAAGAAACATCTTAAACTGTGTTCAAATAACTGCATGGGCTAATCTGTTGACTGAAAGGCGCACAGAAGTTTTGGGAGGTGCTGGATCAACAATGTTGTCTCTCTGGGAGCGCTTGTGGGTTGTGGCAGTCTGTTTAAATTCTTGACAACATGACAGTCCATGATCATAGTCCTACAGTGAGCGTCCCAGAGACCGACAAACGCTAAAGATTAATTATACGATTAGCTCTGCCTCCACACATTTGTATGAGGCCTTGGAGATCCAGCAGAAAAAAAAATAAATAAAAATCACTGCAGGACTCTGTCTAATCTGAGCTAGTGTGCAATACAGCGGTCACATTGTGAGCAGACCACAGGAAACCCAATGGCTGTTTATTAGTGGACAAAAATATATAAATAAAAGCTGCTGTTGTGCTGTTTGTGATGGGAAATGGGTGGAAATGGGTCAGTCAAGCTGTTCAAGGCCTGAGTTTTCAAATGTTGCAGAGAAGGGTTGATGCTAATATTTTAAAGTTGCCATGAAATTAAAATGTACTCTTCTTATTTATGTATTAGGGCTGAGCAATATAGGCTTTTTTAAAAAAATCCCTGATTTAAAAAAATAATAATTACAATTTTCCTCCACTAAAAATGCTTGAAGATAATTAACCTAATGAGCATAATAATTTCATAATTATATAATTAGGATACTACAAAATGCTAGAGAAAAACAAAATCCCTCAAGAATCTTGCTATCTGTCATTTTAAAGATGAAATTGAACTAAATCTTTTTACAATTGTGTACAAGACTTTTATAATATCAATTAAACCATTTATATAGTTACAGTGAAAGTAAACTCATAATCATTGTTAAATTGGTGACATTTTTCAAGGTGAATTGGTTCCTTATTGATTTCATATAAATGACTCACGCTAGGCTAGTGTGTTACATTTTGTGCACTAAGCGAGTTGATACATTGTTGGTTGCTATTTACGGTACCTAATAAGGAATAATTTTTCTTTGGGGCTGGGTCACGTAATTTATCCGGAATCAGTAACAATAAATTTCAACATTAGATTGGTCACACTTCCTTTCATTTTTTTAGGAAGCAAGTTGGCTTTATTATTAATTCAACAATATACAGTACAGTGAAACGAAACAATGTTCTGTGAGCAGTGTACTCATGTATGCTGAGCGATGTAAGTAATTGCTCATATTTATACATAAATTACTGTTATTACTACAGCAAAATAAAGTACATTTAAAATGAAATTAATAATATTAATGAGCATGAGATTAAATAAAACATAAATTTAAGATTACAAATGACAGAAAGACAGATAAATAGATATGTAGATAGATAAATAAACAATGTTTAATTGGTTAAACTAAAATAAAATAAGTACAAAAATTTACTAAATTACTCAAATTAATAAAACAACAACAACAACAACAACAACTATGCAAAACTATGCAAAATAATAATGCACTACAAATACATTGGACTTTAAAGTATAATTGAGAGAGCAAATTCTGTTATAGACATTTTTTCCAGAAATAAACTAATTACAGCTAAATGAATAAAAAGTAAACTCCATTTAACCACTAGTTGCAGAGGTCCAGATGTAGCAGTGTAACCTAGACTGTCATCCGGAGTGAGTCACTCTAATATTTTTTCTATGAGTCCAACATTCCAGAATCCAAAAGCAGCTGGAAAATGGATGGGTCCAAAAGAGCAATTACTAATATTGTAGAAGCTGAGAGAGATTCAATATAAATATAGGAAAGGTTCTGCTGAGTTCTAAATGTGGCCCACACTCATGAACCCAAATATGTGATTCAGCCGAGACCCATTACTCATCATATGAAGCTACCAATATAATGTTTTAGGGATTTATAGGATGGTAGCCACAGTACTAAAATTGCATTACAGTGCATTTCCAAACAAATCCCAGCCCATGATTACCAAAATTTGTCTGTGATGCAACAGTCTTCATGTTGCATCATTAAAAATGGTGCAGCGGCTGGTGACAATAGCCTGTTCAATTAAATTAGAGGGCATTCCCTGAAAGAGTTTCTGGCTGTGTTGATTACCATCTACAACTCTATGGCAAGTAAATAATCTGACTCGAGCAATGAAGCATAAAGCATATAATGACTTTGTGTAGATAGTTGCGGATTTGAAACATGATCCAAAAACAAGCTTGAGGGTGTAAAAGCAAACACAGTAATGAAGCTCTTATTAAGTAATGAATAAAACAAAACAACTAAACCTAAACTAGGTTTGCCCCAGACTGAAAAGTTCGACTGTGGTACTTAGACATTGACCTCTCGATACAAAACATTTGTTCATTGAACATTTACAATTAGAGAATAACCAAAAGTTTCCTAAAATGTCAAGATCATTGCTTAAGCCCCGTTCACACTATAAACAACAAGCAACGACAAGTGACTTGTCTTCCAAAAGTCTCCAGCGATTTGAGCAACAGGATGTGGCCGTGTCAAGCGATCGAACATCTTTAGAGCTCATGTGATCCTCTCTCATCTCATGCATCAGCTGATTGTATTGTCTGTGCAGTAGAGCCACACAGACTGCCGTTTACCACAGATAAATAGCCGAATTAAGAGACAATACACTTTTTTTGTTGTTGTTGTTGTTCATCTTGGTAATTGAGTATTTTATGTAGCGATTCCACTTATAATTAGTGTCTCCTTCACAATATTTATTTTTTATTTTTATTATTTTTCATTTTCAGTGACAAGAAAGCTCATTTGCTGTCAGTGAATATCATACATAAATGTTACCTAGTGGAACGCCAACTAACAACTTCAATCACAAACCTCAGCGAAAGGCAGCTAGCACTGTAAATGAGGCTTTAATCTTATTTGAAGTAAAATAAATAAATAAATGAATAAATAAATAAATAAATATATATAAACAATTATTCCATACCATATATTCTGAATATTTCATTCTAACACATTTTATTTACAATTGAAGTCAGAATTATTAGCCCCCCTGCGAATTGCTTTTCTTTTTTAAAATATTTCCCAAATGATGTTTAAAAGAGCAGGGTCTGATAATATTTTTTTCTTCTGGAGAAAGTTTTATTTGTTTCATTTTGGCTTGAATAAAAGCAGTTTTAAATTAATAAAAATAATAAAAAACATTTTAAAAGGTCAAAATTATTAGCCCCTATAAGCTATATATTTTTCCGATAGTTTACAGAACAAACCATCGTTATACAACATAATTTCAGCTACATTCATTCTTCCATGGCGGGGCGCCACACCAAAATTCATTCCGCCATGGCTACATTACAGCTTCTCATTTAAAACATTACATTTTTTTTAATAGCGGGTAATAAACCGCACCAAAACATATTAAAGGGTAAGTGAAGTATAACAGCACAAACTTTTCTGTAACCGAAGTAGTGCTGTGCGTCACTTGTTTAACCCTTTAAGGTGCACTGTAAAAAGTAAAGGTGCTTCAAGTACTCTGTTGAGTACTCAAGGAACTTTAAAATGTATTTTAAGTGCCTCAAAGCTCTTTCTCTCAAAATGGGGTTCCTTGAGGAACCACTGACAGTCTTTGCAGTGCTTGCAGGACCCTTTTGCAGTAACTGGGATCCTACAAGCACTTTTTTGTCAATACTGAGGTTCTGGAGTCACTGTTTCCTTACACTAAGACCTCAAAGCACTTTGAAAGTTATTGGAGGAACTCAATTTTCAAAAAAGAGTTACTGAAAGATCTATGAACTTATATAATGGTTCCTGGTGGATCTCTCATCTAAAAGCTAGCACTTAAAGGAACCAAGAGATTTTTTTTGTGTCATAATTAAATAGACAATTGTGGAGACCAGAAAATGAGATGGATGTTCATTTACTTAATATTTACTTAGTTATTTGTGCTTTTAGAATGATATGAAATTTGGTGTTTGTTTTTCTTTTTTGTGTGGCACTCACTGTGAACACAAGAATATCAATGATTAGAAATGTTAACTTGATTGCAGTTAGGAGACTGACTGGGAAATTGTGAAAAAAATTGAAAATGTAAAAGTAATTTTGGAGAATAAAATACAAATGAGCCACAACAGAGGGAAAAAAAGAGACAAAAACATGCACAGGCTTGTACAATTATGAAAATGATAATTATTATAGGGGACTAATTAAATTTTCTGTAAATGTTTCTGTCATTTAAAACAATAATAGTAACAACAACTGCTGCAATAATAATATTAACAATAATAATAATAAATATTAAGCTATTATTATTATTATTATTATTGTTGTTGTTGTTATTTTTATAAAAATAGAACTATATAACACAGTTCTTCAAAAATCCACTCATGAAAAATATTTAAGATATTACTAAACTTAAGTATATAGGCTATGGGCTCTGGTTTATTAATAAAAAGTATTTCTCCACTTTGTTTTGATAAACCAACAAAGATAACTTGCTAATGAATGCAGTATTTTGTACATTTTTATTTTTCTGAAATAAATGTTTTTTTTCATCTGTTTCTTGGATTAATGATATGGAATTAATTGTGTTGCCAAAAAAAATAAATAAATGTTAACCGGAACTAACAAAATAATATAAACATGACGCGGACGCGCATCATCGTGCACGCGCAGGTGCAGGTCGCAGGAGCGTTTTCAAATATCGATTTGTAACGGCTCCTTTCCTCCATTTCATGACTGCTGTCATCTCTAACACACGGAAGGTGAGTAAGTTTGCAAAATAAATATACAAATTAGATACGATTTGCACACAAATATCTACACTTACACGCATCATTATGTCGTGTAACCTGTTTTAGGAACGTCTCGCGAAGCGATTGCTGTTGTATAAGATTGGGTAAAAATTATTATTTTGCGATAATAACAATCGGCTGGATGTACATAATCACTCAAATTACACGTGTACCTCACACAAATATAAATAATTTGATATAAAATATTGATTTATGTCGAAATATTTTATTGTCATTGAACACGAAGCTTCCATGAAAGCCATTGCAAGCGACCGTTAATTTCAAATTAAACAGATAACGTGATACATTCGTACTTATTAGACGGCTTTTTTCCACAAATATATTTATTTATTTATTTATTGTCTTCCCTTACATATACAGTGTGTAGCAAGTGTCTTGAGCAGGGTTGCTTATATTATTTTCTAGCCGCGATGCTATCTAATATTCTTTCCTTATATTTGTGAGTAATATTACGCTTTTGTTATTATTTGCGTTTCTTAAACAGTTACCTGTGTGACAAATTGTGTCTAAGTTATGTACTTCAATACATCTTTTATTCATTCACACAAATAATGTACATAACGCCTGCTTTTTTCCTTCTCAGAACATTCACATAAACCCTGAAATTGTTCAGTATTCTCTCAAACAGCCGTTTGAGTCACCTCAAATGTAAGTATTTTTTAAGTAACTAACTGAATTGGAAATAAATGTAAAAATACTTCATTTAACAAACAATATTATTTGATAATCCTTATCCAGCTGGGTATCACTGAACTAATGACATGAAACTTTTAACCATTTAAGTGTCTAAAATCACTCACTTATTTTCTCATTTGCTTGTTTCTGATGTATCCATATTAGGTGTAAATCATTGTGACAGATATAGACTAGAAATTTAAAGTTTGCTGTATCAAATCCAGGTAGCAGTGGGCCAGATTGAAACGGTCCGATGCACTTCACTTGCAATGCAGATCATCATTTCTGGACAGCTTTCTACTTACTGCTGTGGACATGAAAGGTTCAGCAGACTTTTTGCTCTGAATGAATGGCTATTAACATAGTGTGAAGAACAAAATCTGCTCTTTATTAACAATTGAAATCTTTTCTAGGATCGTCCTAGGCTTGCCCATGCTGATGGGCTGCGCCACAGCAGTACTGGAGCTGAATTCCTGTTAGAAAACATCTTCAGGATGCTTTGACCAGTGAGTGAAAATCCACATTTTAGTCATGTAGACTTTTGCTCGTCCCACTTTAATCACAGTAATGCATATCTGGCTAACTCCATAGAAACTGTCTGTTCCTCGTATTATTAGATCAAGAATTAAATTTACTATGTGTTCTAGAAAAAAATCTATTAAAAATCAAACCAGAAAAATGGCAAATAAGTGAAAATACTTTTTTTTTTTTTTTTGAAGTTCGGTCTTCTAAACGTCAGGCCACTTGCACCTAAAGCACGTATTGTAAATGAACAGACAACAATCTTAATGCACTAATAATCCTAATCTTAATGTCTTACTGAAACCTGGCTTAAACAAAATGACTACAGTATGTTAGTTTAAAACAAAACCGCGTTGAACTTGAATTTAATTAAATTATATTTATTATTAGATAAAGCAACATAATGCTTGGGTAATACATTTAAAATTAATAGTTGTTCAATTAAAATAGTATTTATAAAGTGTCCACCAAATTATAGTTTTTTTTTTTACAGAGTAGTGAGTTAGTTAATACCACCTCACAAATAAATATGGTTTAAAGTAAATTAAAATTTTGTCATTATTTACCCACCTCTAATATGTTCCAAACCTGTTGGATTTTCTTTCTTTAGTTGAGCGCAACACATTATATTTTGATTAAAGAGCCCATATTATAGATGAAATAGGGTCATATTTAGGTTGTAAGGGTCTCCAACAACAGTCTAATATGCATGCAAGGTCAAACAACACTTTGATGGTCTTATAATATGCATTTATTTTTACCTAATTATCCCAGCGACTCCCATATGAATCGTTCAGCGATTCATTTGTACCCAAACTCATCCTCAGCGCGAAGCTAATCTGCGCTGATTGGACCAATGACAGGCTGCTGCGATTGGTCGACGACACTGACAGGCTTCAGGGCGAGACAGAGTGAAATGCCCAGCAGATTATCAACAATATAAAAGTAGTCACAGTGTACACACGCTTCATAGTGGATTTTGGCTGCCAGTGGGTGAATGTAAATACAGACGATGGACTAGAAAATACTGACGACTAACTATTTTATCAAGCAAAAAGTCCAAGAACTGGCTAGTATATGTCCTAGCAGTCTACTTGCTCTTTTTACACACACGCACACACAGGGCCGGCGCGTCCAGAATAGAGACGGCGCGGCGGCGACACCTCCCTCCCCCTCCGCGTCCTCAGTTACATCCGCGATTTCAACCGCGACACCCCCCCCCCCCCCCCCCCCCCCCCCGGTCCTCATTTTACAAACGGGTCCCTTTGATCACCCTTTGCCTAGAGCTTTACCCTATTCAGAGACACACACACACACACACACATCAACCTCCTAAGAGGAGACACTCACACAAACGACCGTCCTCAGAGGAGCCACACACACACACATTACACACACACACATAGCTGACTATCCATAAACAAAGCGGCACGCGTCGCGTTTTCAACGTAGCTTTACACGCGATATGAGAATATAAAGAGTTAACCTGATACAGCACACACGGTTACAAGTAACAAAACACAACTAAATGCATAATTTGCAAGCTAGAGTAAACGAGGCAACAATTTTAATCGCACGTACTTACACTGGTGAAATGGGGGAAGAAACTGATTCATGATCCACTGATCCTTGTTCTGACAGTCTTTACTGATCCTTCCTTTAACAAACTGATGAAGTCTTCTTTGTAAGCAGGTAGTTTCCAGAGGCTTTCGATCTGCTCAAGGCTAGGCTATATGCTAAGGTTTCATCTTTGGGTGAACTGACAATAATCTCCATCTGCACAGCGTGACTTCATTCTACCAGTGTCTGTGTGTGTCTCTGTGTGTGTGTGTGTGTGACTTTTTTTCTGTTAGTGGGCGGGGCCGCAGGTTTCAAATCTCCCGGGCTTGCGCGTGCAACTACTTGTGTTTCGTAGCTGCGTCATCGCGAAACACCTAATAACTCGTTATCAAGACGACTCGTTTGAAGCACTATGAGTCGACTCTTTTATAGATGAATCAATAGTTTTAAACACTGTAAACTTACAGATTTAAGCCTTAGCTGGATATTTCACTTCACTTAGAGCTGTGTGACACACTACATGGAAGGGCATTTTCAAAAAGCCATAATATGGGCTCTTTAAAGCTGAACATTTTTAACCGTTAAAAATAAATTATAACCAGTATAACAAAAGTATGGATTGTGGTTATAGGTTTTCTGTTTTCAGTTCAACAGATGAAAGAAACTTAAACAGGATTGGAACAAGTGAAGGTTGAGTAAATGATGACAGAATAAAATTTTTTGGGTGAACTGTCCCTTTAAAGTGGAAGTGAAGCACTCAGTCAAGTTTACATTCATTTGTAAATTGATTTCCAGTTTAGTGAAAATATAATAAACAAACTCGATTAATGTAACCATTATTGAAGAAAAGAGCATGTTTTACAATAGTTTAAATTTTTAGAGCTAGGGTGCAGCTATTTTGGAATATCACTGTCTGATGTCACAAGGTTGGTTCCGTTTCCTCAGCTGAACAGATACAGTGGAAGTAATGGACTGAACACGGACACTGGAAAGCCTAATTTAACACAATGCATGAAGTTTTTTATGTGCATCACAGAGCTGGTGCAAATACAAGCATTACATTTACAGTTAAAGTCAGAATTATTAGCCCCACTTTGAATTTTTTTTTTTTCTTTTTTTAAATTTTTCCCAAATGATGTTTAGCAGAGGAAGGAAATTTTCACAGTATGTCTGATAATATTTTTTCTTCTGGGAAAAGTCTTATTTGTTTTATTTCAGCTAGAATAAAAGCTGTTTTAAATTTTTTAAAGCCATTTTAAGGTCAAAATTATTAGCCCTTTTAAGTTATATTTTTTGATAGTCTACAGAACAAACCATCGTTATACAATAACTTGCCTAATTACCCTAACCTGCCTAGTTAATCTAATTAACCTGGTTAAGCCTTTAAATATCACTTTAAGCTGAATACTAGTGTTATGAAAAATATCTAGTAAATATTATTTACTGTCATCATGGCAAAGATAAAATAAGTCAGTTATTACAAATGAGTTATTAAAACTATTATGTTTAGAAAAGTGTTAAAATTTGGAAATTAGGGGAAAAAAAATAAACAAGGGTGCTAATAATTCTGACTTGAACTGTACGTCTGAAACATAAAAATACATTTATACATTTTTACAGTTTTCTTTTATTACTGATCGATTGATGTGCTTTGGTCTACTCTCTGTATTACGATGCCTGACTGCCCTCAATGTCTTTAACAAGATCTGGTACCTGACGTAATGGAGGCGGGAACTTTCACTTTTTACTATATAGCCCCTCACTTCTTTTCATGTTCAAACCAAACTAAGATCGGTGCCGTTTTTCACTTCACAGTTTTTGTCGTGCTTCATATTCAATGTTGAAAGATTATTGTAATCGTTGCATTAGTCTGAATGTAAATCACCGTCCCAGGCAGCGCTGTACCAGTGTGAGAGAGTAGACCAAAGCACATCAAATGAACAGTATTTAAAAAAAAAAAGAAAAATAGTAAACATATAAAAAAAGTTTAGATTTTAGACACAAGTCTGTTCCTTGTATTTGTACCAGCTCTGCGATGCATGTCCACAACTTCACGCATTGTTAAATTAGGCTTTTCAGTCTTCATGTTCAGTCCATTATTTCCACAATATCACTTCAGTTGAGGGAACGGAACCAACCCCGTGACGTCAGACACAGCGACATTCCAAAATAGCTGCACCCTAGCTCTAAAAACTACAGTAAAACATGGCATTTTCTTCTAAAAGGTTACATTAATCGAGTTTGTAATATATATTTTCATTAAAGTAGAAAACAATTCGCAAAATAATGTAAACTTGACAGACTGCTTTACTTTCATTTATATATTTCCATTTATATAAGACCAACTTTATATTAAGGCACCTTAACCACAGTACTTAAAGTTAAATTAATAATATAGTACAATGCACTTATTAAGTACTGTATATACATGTTTTTACATTGTATTATTGTAAAAACTTATTGTTGAGCCCTGTAATATTAATTTCTGTATTTTGAAGGCCGCTTAAATTTAGTCCAAAAACAATATTTGACCTTCATGCATAATTTATTTAAATTTTTAACTCATATAATTTTCTTTTTATTTAATGTGTTTTTAATCAACTAATGGTTAATTTAATTTAAGTTAATTTTAAAAAAGCTGATAACTACAACCTGAATAAAATAACAATATCGCATATGCAGTACACTCAAAATTATAGTGCATTATCTGTGTGAATGAGTGGGAAAATATGTGGGGTGCACTAAGGAGGGAGTGGTTTCACACAGCTTTTGTGTTGTCTTATTTCTGCTTGTGCTCAGATATTTGAGAGGTTTACATTCTATGGATTTTGCCTTTATTGATGTATACGGGCACTCTGCAAGCAGTGAAAAAAAATCCTTTTATATAAATTAAGACAATTCCTAATTTTATTGATGTTTCCTTTTGTTATTCAGAAATGTTCTGCATATCTTTTGTGAATATGTCTTGATAAGTAAAAAAAATGGCTCTGGGAATATTGTGAATTTCCTTTGTTTTCATAACTTCTCAGGTTAACTACTTTATAATTTACTTTAATAGGGACACCTCCAATGTGAAGCAGTGGACAGCTGAAGATGTTGCTGGCTGTTATTGCTAGACATTATTTAAATTTGATTATTTGCATTAAATGTATATTACATTATTAATCATATTATGTGAATGTAATTGTGATGTATATTGATTAATAAAAGTGATTATTTATGAAAAATGCGATTGTATTTTTTAAAAATCTATAAACATGTATAGATAAAGATAGATAGATGTCTATTGAATTTGTGATTAAACATGTTTGCACAAACCATAAATTAAGAGAGATAGGAAAAACAAGCATTAAAAAAATGGTGCTTCAAAGCACTCAAGGTGGTTCCTGGTCATTCTTAATAAGAGGGTTCATCAGAGAACTGCTCCTTTTGAAATGGTGCCTAGAGGTTCTTTAGAGGGTTCCGCCAGCGTGGCAATGTGAAGAACCCCAAAAAGTGCCTCCATGAACCTTTCATTTATACAGTGTTAATAAGAGGGTTCCTCCAGGAACCCTTGAAGTTCCTCAAAGAACTGCCCTTTTTTTTAAATGGTGCCTAGAGGTTCTTTAGAGGGTTCCGCCGGTGTGGGCAATGTGAAAACCCCCAAAAAGTGCCTCCAGGAACCTTTAATTTTTACAGTGCAGTCTGTATGCAAGTATCAGATAAGTGTAGTTCATTTACACACAAACACTTAACACAATTAATTTGCATTTATATTTATATTGCAGGTCTTTGGACTTTTGGGGAAACCAGACCAACTGGAGAAAACCTACACAGAAATGCCTCCTGGTCCAGTCAGGACTTAAACCAGTGACCTTCTTGTTGTGAGGTGACTGTGCTAAATATTGAGTCACAAGTTATCACATAAAAGATGTGCGAATAAAACAGCGTTTCCATCCAACGAGTCAAAGAGAAC